>NC_069097.1:12199999-12450499 GCF_947172395.1 Bicyclus anynana | reverse complement strand
AGGTAATATGTACCGCTCCGGTAATTGGTAATTATTATGTAAGAAATGCTGGTATTTGTAAATAATCCTGTAAGGTATTATATTTTGATCAATTGCTCGGTAGATCGTATAAGGATACCTACGTAGTAAATCAGTAAGTTACCAGATATTACCTCTTTAGTTGAGAAGATATTTACCATCATGTACCTAGTATTAAAAATATTGGCCAAAGTAGAGGAAGCAAATAAATAATAAAATTGATATGCAACTTATTTCAAATCTTTGTTCGCCTTAGAAAATGTTCTTTTGCTTTTTAATCTGAATAACTGGAAGGTACAAAAGGCAACGCGTGATCCAATAATAAATGATGTAATAAAACAATCAATATGATATGCCTTCTTATATCTTTAGACGTATTGTGTAAGTACCTACATAATTTATTGATTATTGGAAAAAATAAATTAAATAGTAATAAAAATACGGCACTGACGGGATGTTAAGTTATAACTATCGAGGCATTTCATAATTAACTGGGCTCATATGGCGTTGACTTAGCGTATTTTGATATGACGTTGCAGTAGTTAATTTTATTACATGCAGATAACATTGACGATATGAAAATTGTTAGTTGTTGGTTTAAATTGAAAAAAAATAAGGGAAAAAAATATATTCTGAAAGGACATATTCAAGTATATTATGATAATTACAAAATAAGATATAGACAATAATCGAGAACCTATGGTCTAGTGCAGGGTAGGCGAACCTTTATGCATCAACGTGCCATTTTTTCTAAAAAATATTTAATGGGGTCATTGGCGTGCCATCAAATAATTTTGACTTTCTGATTATTTGGAAAATAACAATAATAAATACTATCAAAACTCTTTATGAAATAAAGTAAACAAAAGAGGTACATTTTGGAATGTTTTTATTACACGCATAAATTAAATTATTGTAAAATTAGTGTGACTTCTGTTGCTGCAGGTTAGATGACAAATAATTTATGTAAAATACCTACTTTACACATGTTTTATGATCGGCGACGTGCCCAAAATATTGTGTCGCGTGCCATCAATGGCACGCGTGCCATTGGTTCGCCTACCCTGGTCTAGTGTAATTATCCCGTCAGTGCCGAATCCTATGAAACGATACGATTGACTCGTGTTAGTACGAGATTCACACTCATTGACTGCTGAGCGATGAACTTTCGATTTACAATCTAACAAAGGCCCATAATAGTTATTGCTTGAGTTAAATATTATTTATCTTATATTTATTGTTTTTCTATTAGGTACACAATATATTGCTTTGTTATGGTCATTATTAAAATAAATTTAAATAGATTTAACTGGCATTTGTGGTTACCAATAATTAATATAATTTTAAGGCAACGTTTAGCAGATACCGTTATTCTTAACGAGTTTATACATACAACAGGCATTAATTATATACCATAATATATTATATACTGCAAGATACTATAAATAGTTATATATTAAACCATCGCGTTTAACCTACAAACCTTTGTACAACCCAACATATATTTCCTTAAATATATGTATACTCGTAAGTACTTAAATATTCTCTTGGATTTTTAGCTGCCTTATAAAAACCTTATGGTTCTTAAATATATACGGACGTTAAGAGCCGGAAACAACTAATTTTAATGGCGGAGATAATTAAGAAATCATAATTTCTGATCTTTTATAACAACAAGCAATCTCATAATTAATCGAACCTATTATCCACTGAATATTTTATTTAGTGAACAGTAAGTAACCAAAGGAACTTTTGCTTGAACTATTGTTTCCGTCTCTTAAGTGCCACCAGTCTATCAATACGGCGTTGAAAGCCTTTCACCAGACATATAAAAATACATCTCTCAATAGCAAACCTCATGTCGTTTTTCGTTATAACGATATAACGTTACTATAACATTACTATAAAGTTACTGTAACATTACTATAAACTTACTGTAACATTACTATAAAGTTACTGTAACATTACTATAAAGTTACTGTAACATTACTATAACGTTACTGTAACGTTACTAATCGGTATGCCTATATCGAATATCACAAATGTAAAACTTTGGACTCATCACCAAATGTAGAATGATATGGTGCGATGCTAGTAAATATCGTCTTGGCTCTCCATGTTCGCGATTAGGTTTCTCTTCTCTTCTTTCCCGGGCTTCGCGTCGCCCAATGTCGGTCTAATTGCGTTTCTGGGTTCGAAGCATGGCTGTAACAAAAACAAACAATAACGCTTTTTGCAATAAATATTTACTTAATGTGCACTTTATATCTCTGCTCAGTAAAAAATAGAAACGCAGGAACAAATCGTTATATGACGCCGCGCTAAATGATTTTACGAGTAACAGGAATGGAAATATGGGGGCCTATGTTATTCGCTGATAACGTAGCTTTCCATTAATCGATTACTAGAATCGGTTTAGTGGTTTAGACTTAAAATAGCAAGTAAGTACTGATATGCAATTGTATTATCTTATATAGTATATAAAAATTAATTCATATATCTCTTGTTCACGCCATCACGCGTGAACGGCTGGGCCGATTTCACTATTTATTTTGATGTGTTTGTTATTGTCAGGAGAAAGTTCTTATGACAGAAAAAAAATTAAAAATTAAGGGGTAAGGGTAGGGTAGGGGTAGTTGAAAGTTTACATCGAGTTTGACGCGGACGAAGTCGCAGGCCATATACTATACAACTGAGCAAAGCCGCAGGATAACTTAGTTGTTCAACCATAATATTATTTTGGTGCAGCCTACATATGTAGAGGTCAATAAACCTGTTGCAGTTTTAACGATGTCTACAAATATATATATAAACTTCGTTAATGCGTACCTATTTATAAATTAAAACGCCTAACCGGTTTAATGTAATGTTTACCTTCCGCAATAAGTAAGTACCTATTTTCCCTGACCGTACTAGAGCCGTGATAGCCCAATGGATATGATCTTTGCCTCCGATTTCGGAGGGTGTGGGTTCGAATCCGGTCCGGGACATGCACCTCCAACTTTTCAGTTGTGTGCATTTTAGGAAATTAAATATCACGTGTCTCAAACGGTGAAGGAAAACATCATGAGGAAACTTGTATACCAGGAAATTTTCTTAATTCTCTGCGTGTGTGAAGTCTGCCAATCCGCATTGGACCAGCGTGGTGGACACTCGAACTCAGCAGTGAGCCGAATATGGGTTGATAATGAGGATGATGATTGTTCTAAGCTTATTAATCAAACTTATTTTCATTAATTTAAGAACAAGCTAATTATAGGTGTGAAATGACTAGTGATTTATACCCACTACCCACATTTTTAATTTGTTTGTTTGTAAATAGTACTCGTCAAGAAAAGCTGGTATATATGATAATTTTCTATTTTCCATCAGGTGGATAACATGCTTGGTCAGTCAATTAGTTCTATAAAAATGTGCATGATACAAATTATATACGTTACTAGCGGACCCGCTCAAGCTTCGCTTTGACTTATTAATTTATTTATTTGCACTTCTTCCCTATCCCTACCTTACACTACCCTACCCCTACCCTACCCTACCCTACAACTATCCTACCGCTACCCTATCCCTACCCTATCCCTATACCATAAACCTACCCTACCACTACCCCAACCTACCCCTACCCTATCCCTATACTATACCCCTACCCTACCCTAGGATTTAGGAGTTTGAAAAATAGATGTTGGCTGATTCTCAGACCTACTGAATATGCACAAAAAATTTCATCAAAATCAGTCAAGCCGTTTCGGAGGAGTATGGCAACGAAAACTGTGACACGAGAATTTTATATATTAGATTGTGAATAGGGGCTCATTAAGATTGTTTAAACAATTCCTGGGAAATTATACTAATGCAATATATAGGTAAGCACGTCTTAACACTTAACCAACCGTTTACCGTGAAGGTTAATAAACAATCGAAAACCAGAGCAAATGAATACAAACGCGAATAAAATAGTAATGGATGTAAAATTTTTCTGAAAGTCTAAGCTGTTGCTATAAGGCCTCTACTGGTGCTAATTGGCTGATCGTAAATTACTTTATGTCCGGCCTCTGTAGTAATGTACTTGTTATTATGTACTACCAGCCTACCCGGTCATGCTTCGCTTTGAGTAGTTCCCTACTCCTATACTATTCTACACCCACACTACACCTACTCTACCCCTACCCCTTTTTAGTCACAAATAGTCTGCATACCAAATTAATAACTTTCACCCTCCCTCTCTCCCTTCCTAACCCCACACTTCCTTAAAATGGGTTGAGGAAGTGGGGGGTTAGAAAGAGACAAAAGTAACTTATGTCACTCTCCATCTTTTCAACTATCTCCACTTAAAAAAATACGTCAATTCGTCGCATCGTTTTGCCGTGAAAGACGAACTAACAAACAGACACTTTCATATTTATAATATGATAAGTATGGATAGCATCACAAAATTTCAGTAGAACCTACCTAATTTTATTATATTAGATATCATTATCATCATCATTATCAACCCATATTCGGCTGAGGACGAGTCTACTCTCAGAATGAGAGGCTTATAGTCCACCAGGCTGGCCTAACGCAGAATGGCAGAATTCACAAACGTAGAGAACGAAGAAACTTCTCAGGTATGCAGGTTTCTTCACCATGTTTTTCCTTCACCGTTTGAGACACGTGATATTTAATCTCTTAAAATGCACACAACTGAAAACTTGGGAGGTGCATCCCACGGACCGGATTCGAACCACACATACGTCATATCCACTGGGCTATAACGGCTAATATTAATTTATTTTGCTTTATTTTACCGCGAAGCACGTAACGAAAACCTATTACAAACAAATTTTCGAATCAAGCGTCCCTCTTTTCAAGAAAGAGGATTTGGAGGTTACATATTGAGAATTTCTTCTAATGAAGATAATGTAACCTTCTTTAACCGACCCAGGTCTCGAACCCGAGACTTGATCAAGATGCATTGGCTAACCGCGGGACTAACAGGAGTTTATTTTTGTTAGGAGGAATTTCCTTTATTTAATAAATAGAAGCTTAGATTAATTTAAATAAATAGAAGACGTCGCGCGGTTTTTCTCGCGTAGTTCCCGTTTACGTGAGAATACGACTACGTATACGTGAGAATATATCGGCCGCGTGGCGCAGTGGGTAGTGACCCTGCTTTCTGCAACCACGGCCTTGGGTTCGATTCCCACAACTGGAAAATATTCGTGTGATGAACTTGGGTTTTTTTTCAGTGTCTGTGTATATTTGTACATTATATAAGTATTTATATGTAATATATAAATGTATATGAATATTATAATATCAACTATCTTAGTACCCATAACACAAGCTGCTCTGTATGCTTACTTTGGCGCTAGATAGTGATGTGTATTGTTTAAGTATATTTATTTATTTATTTATTTAATACGAGCCTATGCCACTCATAAATAACGTGGCTTACTAATGGTAGAAGAATTTTCGAAATCGGTTCAATAGGACTAGAGAATTACCTACAATACCACAAACTTTACCTCTTTTTTTTACTTTAAAATTATATTAGTATTTACTACTGTAGGTAGGTACCTACTTATATATGCATATAAGATAAAAGGTTTAAGTTTATACCACCTACCAAGTATGCACATTTTATCGGGCAATAATAAAAGATAATTCGCATAATTATTGTATCGCGTCTTTACTTGTTTTGTTTGGAAAGTCCGATATTGACCTCTCACAATCAGTGTCATTATAAATCCACGGAGTACAGCGTGTTTGTGTTCCAAGAAGATTTAGTATACGATTTTCCTTCTAGATAATGCTATAATTAAACGATATGTATATTAATTATTATTATCAATTAATTATCATTAATTTTAATTAATATGTAGATACCTACCTAATTATCTATATTTTGCCTAAAGATTTACTAATTTAACAATCAAAGATATTTGTAATTTCTATTTTTAATAAATTCATATAATGTTTTTAATTTTTTTTAAACAAACCTAATCAAAAGCTATATTAAGGTACACCCATAGTATACTGTACAATGCAATAGAAACTATTGCATTGTACGGTGTACTATGTTATAACTTATATAACATTTTCAACGTTCGTCCATATTCTGAATTGAATTAAAGCAAGTCGGGTTTTTGAAATTTGTTTAATTTATTTATTTATTTCACACTTTTTAGTTAGGATAGATGGTGAACATTGGATTTATTTATTAGGTTTGTTTCATGTTACAAAGTACGATAATGTACACATACGTACAACCGAGGTTAAGTGAATATCCAAAAAACTCTACGAGACCCTCGGTGGGCGAATCTGGTTTTTTTTTTAAATTTCACCTATCTAAGAACACTTGGGTTATTAAGACAAATCCAACGATATCTTAACTACGTAAATCCGTTAAGCGGTTTGGAAGATATGAGGTAATAAATAATATTAGGTATATACATACATATTTACTTAGATATATACATACATACATAAATACAAAATACGTGCGAAAAACATAACCCTTCTTGCAGTCGGTTAAAAAACAAAAAAAAAAAGTAAAAAAAAATCTACATAAAATAAGCGTATTGTGAGTACCTACGAAATTACTGCCTCATTTTATTGAAAATTATAAGTAGGTAACCAATTAGCCTTAAGGCTATTTACTACTTTTCAAATCTATCTTCTTCTCAAACACTTGTCTATTTACTTTTCTGTCTACGGGACATTCCTTTCAGAGAAATGACGTCAATATAAGCAGAATAAAGATAAATAAAAATATCCAATCGATGACGAAGCGCCATTGAAATTGCAGACAATCACTGCAATTTGCACTTGACCCGTTGATCTAATTCGCTCAAATATTCAACTATTGTAGACTAATGGTGACATTTTTTTATAAAATTAATTATAAAGTTGTATAATAAATTAATTAATCTCCATTGATACCATATTTTCCTTGTTCTTGTAAATGATATTGATAGTAACAAAGTTATAAATAATGTATTGATTTAGACAGGAAAATGTATAATTTATATAATAAAATCTAATTTTATTATAATTAGTAGGAAACTACGCCGACGTTTATCTGAGAAATATAAACAGAAGGTTACCAGTTAGCTATTTCATAGATTAAATCATCAAGGAGCAACAACTATGGAGCCTAGATCCACCTTGCTCCAATACGGCTTAGTATAGGCTTAGGGCTCAGACTAGTCACATATGAACCTGCCTCGCTAGACATATCGGAGATATTGCGCAATATAATTGTCGGCAAAGTCGTTCAGTAAAATAAATCAGCTGAAATATAGCGTCGCGTGTTTCACTTGTCTCTTACATACGTCACAACAAACATTACTTTTCTGTCAAAGTTATAAGTTTCTATTAAAGATCAACAATCTATTGCGATTATAAAAACTGTCTTTATAGTATCAATGTTTCATAGTTGTTATCGTGTTCTTGGCTCTTACCTTCCTCTATAAATGGGCTATTTAATACTGAAAGATTTTTTTAATCGGACCAGTAGTTCCTGAGATTAGCGCCTTCAATCAAACAAACAAACTCTTCAGCTTTATAATATTAGTATACCTAAGGTCGTTTTCCTCAAAAAATTACAGACAATTTTGTTCGTGAATTTGGTTGGTACTAGCCTTCATGTAATAAGTCTGATAATGATAATGACCAGACCAGGACTGGGTGCTCTTCAAGGAACAGTAGTGTAACACAACTAATCTCCTAACTCCGGGGTATGTATTTAAATACTTATATAAAAGATGCCATCACAAAATATCGAATACCGCCCGACTCACAAAGGTAATATTTGGCAGGGCGATAGTTTATGGAGAGGACGAAGTCGCGGCTAGCATATAGTTTTGACTTGAGTGGAAAAGGAGAGTGTTAGTTTTTTGTCAAGGGGCTCCTTAACCCTAAATACAACGATACCAAGTTCGTGATTCCACTCAAGGTCATTCTCTCTCTAGGGTTTGTTTTGGTTACAGTTTGATTTGTTAATTAAGTTGTCCTTCCTCCGACATTGGTTTTTTTTATTTTGTAATCCACTTCCGAGTCTGCTAAAAATATAGATAGTGTGCAACTTACAGTTTCGCATATGTTCATGTTGCAGCAATTCTCAATGGTGATCTCGCACTGGTCGGGGCGCGCGGTGAGGGGGGTGACGTTCTTGTTCACTATTATACGCCTCTTGATCCTGTTAACAATCATTTAGTATTAATTTTAACATGTAGTGACTGAAAAATAAAAAAAATACAAGTGTAAAAACTATATAAACATAAATACATAAAAACATAAATCCTATTATAGTAAATGCGAAAGATCATTCATCACGAAATCCCGAAAACCAATTGATGAACAAAGCTGAAATTTAGCAGGGAAGTAGTTTATATAGTCTGGCAAGTTCATTGATGACACTCCCATGGTATGCGGGCGACGGGGGGAAAGACTGCGCGAGTGTGAATTCGTGCGTGAAGTGAGGTGCATCATTCATCGCTACACGCCCCCCGGCCCGCGCGGACCGTCGGGAGTGTTACGAACGAAGCTGTCAAGCTATAGTTAGTGGGTATCCCCTAAGAACGGATTTTGTGAGACGTCTAAGGGCGGACGAAGTCGCGGGCATTCGCTAGTATATTATAAATGCGAAAGTAAGTCTGTCTGTCTGTTACCTTTTTACGGATAAACGGCTGAACCGATCTAGATAAATTTGGTACAACGGTAAATGGGACCTTGGAGCAAAACATAGGTGACCTACTTTTTGGCTCTAAAATAAAAATTGAAGGGGGTGAAAGTTTGTATGGAAAATCCTTCATTTATACAGTTACAGATTGAAACATTTTTTCACAAAAAAATATTTTTAAAAATTCAACCCCTAAAGTGGTGAAATAGGGCTTGATAGTTTACATTGATTTCCACGCGGACGAAGTCGCGGGCGTCCACTAGAACATAATTTATTTTAGATTTATTAAGGAACTTATTAATACACTATCTAAATTTGCTCTGATATAAACATATCGGCTAGCCAATTAACCTATCGGTAAAATGTCGCAAACAAACCAATAAAGTTTTGGCACAATCATCTATATACTACCTATTCAGTAGTTAGAGTCGTGATAGCCCAGTGGATATGACCTCTGCCTTTGATTGTGAGGGCGTAGGTTCGAATCCGGTCCGGGGCATGCACTCTTCAGTTATGTGCATTTTAAGAAATAAAATATCACGTGTCTTAAACGGTAAAGGAAAAACATTGTGAGGAAACCTGCATACCAGAGAATTATCTTAATTCTCTGTGTGTGTGAAGTCTGCCAATCCGCATTTAGCTAGCGTGGTGGACTATTGGCCTAATCCCTCTCAAGCTCAGCAGTGAGTCGGATATGGATTGATAATGATGATGATTTATATACTAACAGCTAACCGCGATTTTGTTCTTCTTCGACCCGGTTATAATCTTGGTATTCGATCTTAAAGTTAGATTAATATTTAATCTACCTGTGAAAATCGCATGAGAATCAATTTAGTAGTTTTGAAAAATAGCGCTTAAAGACATACAAACAAACAGTAATAATAATAATTATCGCGATGTTATTCCAGCAATAAAGTTCAAAAGTTTATCCAAATACGTTAAGACTTCAGAAGTTTATGCTTAATTGAATAACAAACATCCCTTATTCCACAAAAACGAAACTTCATTAGTAAATAGTTCTGCAATACTAAAAATATAATATTATTTATATTATGCAGGTGCCTAATAGTGCATGGAAGGAAGCGAAATCCACCTTATTATTCACATGTTTGAGTCTTAACCTTGAAAATGTGTAATTATTAACAGTTAATGCAAACAGTTTTTTTATTTGCTTGTGTACATTGAACACTGCTGTAGATACTGTGTATGTACCTATACAATTATTGAGTTATATTATACACCGTGCTACCGGCCGCGTCTATAATCCGCCGCGACATGTATGTATCCATTACGAGAAACTCTATAGTAATATTAAAAATAAGCTGAAGCACATTCACACGCTATCGAAAAAAAAAATTAAAATTGATGAAAAAACTTCAGAACATCCTGTTTCATTCTGTTTGGAAAGAAGAGGTTAATGAACTTTAACCTAGTTTCAGAAATTTTGTTGTTTAATACCTACATACCTACTATTTTTGATACACCTAGTCGGCGGCAGCACAGTAGATATATTACAAGCAGTAGTTGGACTTCATACTAAAGGTCGAAACGCGAGCTATACCTACGCAGCTCGTACGTGGGGTGATCGTGGGGTGAAGACCGTTGCGACTGTGCCGCGGTGACGAACGCAGTGTATTGGATTTTTTAATTATGACGACTAGGAAAAAGTTATTATTTTTATAAAGTTTGATTAATATTTTGTATTCTAAAGACATAATTTAATAAATATATATATAAATAAATGCTTAAATGATAAAATTGTGTAAATAGGTAAATGACGTAAACGTTAATATAATATTATTAAATAATTATTTATTAACTTCTTCATTTAGGTCGTTTTCTTTGATTATTATGTAATACATAGATTTAAATCTTATGACATGTATGTTTTGTATACCTGTATTTTAAGGTAATAAAGAAGTTACGTAAAGAAGTTGTTTGAATTTAACAACATTATTGTGTTGCTCATACTTTAATGTATTTGAATAAAAAAAGTAAAGAGCCAGCTGATATCAATATACCTATCCAGATTTTTTTATTAAACTACTAGCGAACCCGGTCAATCTCAATTTGTTTTTTGTAGTTCCTTCCCTACATGCCAAGTCAGGGTCAATTTTTTATCGTCTATTCTATAGTGTGGGGGTATCGTTATCGGTATTTTTGTACATTACATAAGGGGTTAAAGTGCTAACATAATCTACGGAACCCTACACTGCGCGTGGCCCGACACGCACTTGACCGATTTTTTATTATTTGGTCACCTAGTGTGGTGGTAATAGATAGATGGCATCACCAAAATAAATATATGAAGGTCCTTCAAGATCATTGATTAGTATCAGCCTTATTTAAATCTACCAATCAAAAAACAACACGCATTTTATTGATCACTTCCTATTTTACTACAATTTACAAAGTATTTTATTTGTTTATTTAAAAAAAGTATATTTACAATCACATAACTAAATGGAAACACAAAGTTGGCAAATGTAATTAAAATGCTGGAGGCAGGCAGCCCTATCACATGTTTGCGGAGCGCGCGGCTGTAGGTATTTATTTCAAAAATATGGCCGAGTTATTATACTGCTTGTAATATATCTACTGTGGCGGCAGTGTCTTTACTAGGGCTGTTAATAAAATATCGATATATCAAAATATCGATTATCACTTAATAGCGATAAGTATTCATTACTAATATTTTTATGGACGATATATCGATAGTTCGATATTGAAACGTAGATATCGATACTAGATATTTTTAACAAGTTTTAATTTTTTATATCCCTCGCAAATTATTTAAACTAAAACATTATCAAACATAATCTACTTTACTTTATTTATACTTTATTACGTTTTTCATATTTTAGTTTATTTAATTGCATTTTATCGAAAATGTCACTGAAATAAGTAAAACGTAATGTATTCAGATAGTATACACTACTTTACCCTCAGACAAAACTTTAAACATGTTTAATCGTATTAATTTACTTGTCAATTTAGTTACATAAAAAATAGTGAAGTTTAATAAATACTTAATTGTTAAAAATTTTCATTTAGCCGAAAAATTTATTTTTGAAATTATCGATATATCGAGAATCCGATATTTTAAAAAATAGCAAGCCCTAGTCTTTTGCGGTTTCCTTTTTGATAACGCCGCTCGCCGCCTAACCCGTAACTATTGTCGGCAATGTCCAAAAATAGGTACAGGTAAGAAATGTATCTTTCGATCGTTTCTTATAACGCAAGGTGATTGGTTGGGTCTTAATAATTCGATCATTCGGGTCACAGGTCTTTCGTGTTTTGTGTATCATTACGACTCGACTTAAAGTATGTAGTTACTTGAGTCTTAAACTGAACATCCGTAGGACATGAATCGGAACCCTTTTTTTATTCGTTACAAGTTAGCCATCGACTACAATTTCACCTGACGGCAGTGTAGTAAGTGATTATGCAATCTGAAATGGAAACGGACTAACTTATTAGGGGAAGTATTTGAATCCACGGCTTGGCGGTACGTCTTTGTCGGTAGGGTGGTAACGAGCCACGATCGAAGTCTCCCACCAGCCAGGACCAAAACCCCAATCGGCCCAACCGAGGTTCAAACCCAGGACCTCCGTCTTGTAAATCCACCGCGCACACTACTGCGCCACGAAGGCCGTTAAAATTCCGAACTGATCGGATTTTAGGTTGCTATTCTGTAAAGTGATGTTGTACGACTGACCGACGAGTATTCGATCCAGATAATTGTTACAAGTCCAATTCAGTGTGGTGAACAAAAATCGTTCGCAGATTATTTGAGGCGCTGACGGCCGCGTCACTCGCTCACGCACAAGTACTGATCGGGTATCAGAGATTCGATCAATCACGATCGACACAGGTCTAGTACGGGTTAACACCCGTAAATAAAATAGAATTTAATTTAAAGAAATAGGTTAAAGTGAATGACCTCAAAGCTCAAAGGGACCGACTGGCTGCCGACGTGACTGCGGCGAGGAGGTAGGTAGATGTTTGAAAATACAGGATGTGTTAAAATAATCGATTTTTGAAAGTTTATTACAATTGTAACTCCTTGAATTGTACTTTGTTTTTTTTTTTAATAACACTGATGGATAATAGACATTGGGTACATTATGTGGGATTTTGGTTTAAGACGAATAACGTAGCGCGGTGTATACTTCATTTTACAATCTATACTTTGAGGCACAATTATCCGCCCACTTTAATATACGGGCGTCATATTAAAGAGGGTGGATAGTTGTGCCTCTCAGTATATAATACTAGCGGACGCCCGCGACTTCGTCCGCGTAAATTTCGATGTCAACTTTACTACTTCCCCTACCCTACCCTACCCTACCCCTACTCTACCACTACCCCAACCCTACCCTACCACTACCCCAACCCTACCCTACCCAACCCCTACATCTACCCTACCCCTACCCTACCCTACCCCTACCCCTACCCTACCCTACCCCTACCACCACCCTACACCTATCCTACCCCAAACCTACCACTACCTTAACTACACCCTACCCCCATCCTACCCCTACCCTCGCCGTACCCTATCCCTTTCCTACCCCTATCCCACCCGTACCCCTATCTCACGCCTATCCTACCCCTACCCTACCACTTCCCTATCCTACCCGTACCTCTACCCTACCACTACCCTAAACCCGGCCCTAAACCTACCCTACCCCTACACTACCCCTACGCTTCCCTACCCGTACCCTACCTTACCCTGTAACTTCTCTATCTTACTCCTACCCTTAGCAAAATCGGTCCAGTCCTTCGAGAGTGGTGGTATGACCAAGAGAAATAGATAAATAAAGAGGTAAACTTCGTGTGGTTGTAGGAGGTAATCTCTGGATCTACTGGACTGATTTGGAAAATTGTTTTACCAATAGAAAGCTACGTTATTTGCGAGTGTCATAGGCTATGTTTGATCCCCATATTCACACGGGAACGGGAACTACGTATATGAAAGCGCCGGGCGTCATATAGTGGAATTTCTGCGTCTTTTAGAAATTTTGTATTATCTCCGAAACTATTTAAGTAATTAACATACTGTAAAGGGCAAATCTTATCTCCATAATATTCTTGTGATTATTAAATAATTTATTTTTATAAGGATTAAAGTTTAGTTGTGTAAATAATGAAGTAAACCTAAGTATAAAAAATTAATAATTTTTAAAACACATAAGGTACTATATCTGCTAATATATAGAAGATAGATATATGGTGTCGCGGACTTTTTTGTAGAACTTTTAAAGATACATAAAGTCTCTATACATTAATTTCAATTTTACACAATAGTTAAGGCAGCGCATGCGAATAAGTCTGTTTAAGAGGATTTTCAGTCCGACCTGTATGACAAAAACTGTGTTAACTCGGCTAATATAAAATATAGCCTATAGCACTCCCCGATAATGTAGCATTCTACTGGTGAAAGAATTTTTAAAATCGGACCAGTAGTTCCGAAGATTACCCCATTTAAAAAATGTGACAAACTTACAAACTTACAAACTTTACCTCTTTATAATATTAGTATAGATATAGATTACCTACTTACTTCTAATATTTTTTTATTCTTTACAAGTTAACCGTAGACTACAATCTCACCTGATGATGTGATTATGCAATATAAGATGGAAATGGGCTAACTTGTTAGGAGGATGAAAATCCACACCCCTTTCGGTTTCTACACGACATTGTACCGGAACGCTAAATCGCTTGGCGGCACGTCTTTGCTATTACGGTGGTAACTAACAACAGCCGAAATCTCCCACCAGCCAGAACCTCAATCGGCCCAACCGGGGATCAAACCCAGGACCTCTAGTAAATCAGCCGGGTATATCACTGCGCCACGGAGGCCGTCGAAGAACTCACCTGGGTCTTTTTGTGGTGATTTTGTATGCACATAACATTTCTAATAGTATAATATCGTTGCCTTTAATAGAGTAAAATTATACAGGAAGATAGAAAATATTTTCAAAAGATGCAAGAAGTACCAACTTATTAATAATCTATACTAATATTATAAAGAGGTAAAGTTTGTAAGTTTGTAAGTTTGTCACATTTTTTAAATGGGGTAATCTTCGGAACTACTGGTCCGATTTTAAAAATTCTTTCACCAGTAGAATGCTACATTATCGGGGAGTGCTATAGGCTATATTTTATATTAGCCGAGTTAACACAGTTTTTGTCATACAGGTCGGACTGAAAATCCTCTTAAACAGACTTATTCGCATGCGCTGCCTTAACTATTGTGTAAAATTGAAATTAATGTATAGAGACTTTATGTATCTTTAAAAGTTCTACAAAAAAGTCCGCGACACCATATATCTATCTTCTATATATTAGCAGATATAGTACCTTATGTGTTTTAAAAATTATTAATTTTTTATACTTAGGTTTACTTCATTATTTACACAACTAAACTTTAATCCTTATAAAAATAAATTATTTAATAATCACAAGAATATTATGGAGATAAGATTTGCCCTTTACAGTATGTTAATTACTTAAATAGTTTCGGAGATAATACAAAATTTCTAAAAGACGCAGAAATTCCACTATATGACGCCCGGCGCTTTCATATACGTAGTTCCCGTTCCCGTGTGAATATGGGGATCAAACATAGCCTATGACACTCGCAAATAACGTAGCTTTCTATTGGTAAAACAATTTTCCAAATCAGTCCAGTAGATCCAGAGATTACCTCCTACAACCACACGAAGTTTACCTCTTTATTTATCTATTTCTCTTGGTCATACCACCACTCTCGAAGGACTGGACCGATTTTGCTAAGGGTAGGAGTAAGATAGAGAAGTTACAGGGTAAGGTAGGGTACGGGTAGGGAAGCGTAGGGGTAGTGTAGGGGTAGGGTAGGTTTAGGGCCGGGTTTAGGGTAGTGGTAGGGTAGAGGTACGGGTAGGATAGGGAAGTGGTAGGGTAGGGGTAGGATAGGCGTGAGATAGGGGTACGGGTGGGATAGGGGTAGGAAAGGGATAGGGTACGGCGAGGGTAGGGGTAGGATGGGGGTAGGGTGTAGTTAAGGTAGTGGTAGGTTTGGGGTAGGATAGGTGTAGGGTGGTGGTAGGGGTAGGGTAGGGTAGGGGTAGGGGTAGGGTAGGGTAGGGGTAGGGTAGATGTAGGGATTGGGTAGGGTAGGGTTGGGGTAGTGGTAGGGTAGGGTTGGGGTAGTGGTAGAGTAGGGGTAGGGTAGGGTAGGGTAGGGGAAGTAGTAAAGTTGACATCGAAATTTACGCGGACGAAGTCGCGGGCGTCCGCTAGTATGTATATGTAGACGCAATTTATTGGATGTTTTACCTACTTGCATCATGCATATCGGATTAATGACTACTTACCTGAAATGTTATCTCAGTAAAGCCTGTATGTATACAAACACACTAGTTTTTGTTGTAGTCAAAACTACCTAATAGTTTGGATTTTATAGGTATATAGGTTTTATAGGTATATAGGTTATATAGGTTCAAAGTTTCGAAAAATATCGAGTCCCGCTAACAATCGCGTAACCGCTTTCACTGCACCACGGAGGCCGTCGAAGAACTCACCTGGGTCTTTTCTTTAATTGCAAGATCTTCGTGACGAGTAACGCACATACTAGGCATAACAGCCCGGTTATCGTTCCAAGCACCATCAGTATCGGATCGCGTACGGTGTCCCATCCCGTGCTACATAAATCCGAGTCCACGAATATGTCTCTGCTCTTGCTTTCTGAAGTAAATGCTGAGCAGCTGTAAGGAATGATACAGATTAATCAAAGAGCCAAAGTAAAACTATGGTGCTTACAAGAAGACGAGTCTAATGATGATGACATTAATGAACCGTCGGAGAGTGTAACGGAACCTTCACTCCCCACCACTCAACCCCTCTCCGCGCGCGCAATGCGTGCAGCAGCGCGTCGCGCAGCCGCTTCGCAGTTTGGATCGTGCCGCGATGCAAGAACCAGCTCATGACTAAGGGCCTCGTATGGGTTCGAAACTAGTCGGGCATACTCCGACCTAATATCACGTGAGTTTTAGCCGTGTTTCATAATCAATTAATATAAAACTATGGTCCTTATTAGAAGGCTTAAAGTCACTCAGCGGGTGATGGAGCGAGCTATACTTGGAGTATCTATGCGTGATTGAATCAGAAATGAGGAGATCCGTAGACGAAACAAAGTCACTGACATAGCTCAGTGAGTCGCGAAGCTGTAGTGGCAATGGGCAGGTCACATAGTTCGAAGAGCCGATGGACGTTGGGGTCGCAAGGTGCTGGAATGGCGACCTCCCACTAGGTGGACCGAGGATATCAAGCGGATTGCAGGAAACCGCTGGATGCTGGCGGCTCGAGACTGTTATGCTTGGAGGTCCATGCAAGAGGCCTATGTCCATCGGCTGATATAGAGTCAACAAAATGTTTATAGGCTATGCAGGAGGAAAGTACCTACATCAAAGACTATTTATACTATTATAGAAATGTCACTAGCGCGTCGAAACTGAAGCGAACTAAGTTGGCAAATTGTCTTAATTTCATTTAGTCACATAGTAAACGAAAGTTATTTAAACAAATAATATCTAAATAGTGTCAACAATGTCGAGTTGTGTGATCAGGAAGTGTATATACTATATACATAAATATATAATGTAAGTAAACTCAAAATTATGCATATGTGCGCTCAGTGAAGAAGGTACTTTTTGTGGTTGATTTGTAGGCACGTAACATATCTAATAGTAAAATATCGTTGCCTTTAATAGACTAAAATTATATAGGAAGATAGAAGATATTTTCAAAAAATGCAAGAATTGCCTACTTATTAATAATATGTATATATATACAGGGTGATTCGGTCTTTAGTGCGGATATTTTTTTTCGTGGTTCTGTATCATTAATAGAATATAAATCTACAAACAGTTCGATACATTTAATGTAATTTTTTTTTTAATTTATGTCTCTAAAATAACAAAATAATGTACATATTATTACTAAACAAGATATATTCAGCTTAAAAGTGATCTGGTGACGTCCTTTAGGTATCAAACGAAAATAAAATAAACGCACAATAGGGTGACCCTAAAATTCTGTTCAAAAGTAAATAACTTTAGCTAACGATAATTTTGTTATTTTTGAGTTAAAAAAAAATAGAAAAAATACGTGATCATTAAATTTTGTTTATGTACAAAATATAAAAATATCCGCACTAAAAAAAATTTCTTCCTGTATAATAGTAGACGCAATCAATTGGATGTAAATTTACCTACTTGCATCATGAATATCGGATTAATGACTACCTTACAGATAACCTTTTACTAGCTAATACATTTTGCTGTGCATATTTATAATTTGTTATGTTTATACATTGTATTTCTATGAAGAGGTCACAGATTAAACAGATAGAGCGCACGGAACAGACAGTGTCGTAGCCGCTCCAAATACAAAATTCAAAAACGAATACATTCTCGAGTCAGTACGACACGAAGCGTCATATCAGTAACTTTCAATGTTATGCAAGAAAAATGGCGTCCTGTGTTTTAAAATATTTTAAAAACTGTTTACAAAAACTAAAGAAATAAGATTATTTTTTATTGGTTGTTATTGATTATTATTATATTAATTTACGTAATGGTTGTTAGTGTTAAATTTAGAAATACAAATTAAGAAAAAAATTTGTATATGCAGATGTCAAGGAGACTCGTGACGTTTGGGGTTTTTAATGGGTTTCACCGGCTTAACCACGCTGCTTGTATTCACTATGGATCATTCATTACTCTGTGAAAGAGGTGAGATTTGATTGTTTATGCATTGAATCGTCTCTGAAACTGCTGGACTGATTTAAAAAAAAAAAACTTTCTTAAAACTTTATTAAAGACCATTAAATAAAGTGTCAACTAGCCTATAAATGGTCACTTACTTGCAAGCTTCAACAGGGGGTGCAATAGTTGTTGTTGGTATTAGTTTAGGTGTCTCGCATCTGTCGCCTTCGAAGTCATGAGCACATTTACACTCAGGTGTGCCCGCTTCACTGACGGTACATTCACCATCGTTCAAGCAATGACTATAGCAGACACTCGCCTCACATCGAGTGCCAGAGAAACCACGTCTGCATCTAGAAATAACGGTAAAATTTGCAAAATATAATAATCAGCTCACTACTGAGCACGAGTCTCCTCTCAGATTGAGAGGGCTTAGGTCAAAAGTCCGCCACACTGGCCCAATGCGGATTGGCAGACTTCTCACACGCAGAAATTAAGAAAATTCTCTGGTATGCAGGTTTCCTCACGATGTTTTTCCTTCACCATTTGAGACACGTGATAATTTCTTAAAATGCACACAACTGAAATTTGGAAGTGCATGTCCCGGACCGGATTCGAACCTACGTCCCACAGAATCGGAGGCAGGGGTCATCCACTGGGCTCTCACGGCTCTGTTAGAATATTAATTTCAGCTAATAGCAAGTTATCTTATTGATGCCGCATAGAAACTGTTATGTGATAAAACTCTCTTAAATCTTAAACAGCATCGTCACTTAACATCAGGTGAGAAGCTATCTTGTCATTGAATAAAAAAAAAGTTAAAAGTCCTGGTAAAGAAACTCAGCGTTAAAGCAGAATCTATCATTGTCTTATCTATGCTAATATTATAAAGCTGAAAAGTTCGTTTGTTTGGTTGAACGCGCTAATCTCAGGAACTACTGGTCCGATTTGAAAAATTATTTCAGTGTTAGATAGCCCATTTCTCGAGGAAGCCTATAGGCTATGTATTATCTCCGTATTTTTACGAGAACGGGAACCACGCGGGTGAAACCGCGTATACAAATTTAGAATATTTTATACAATCTAAAAACTGTGTCACTTACTTGCAGGTCGGTTGGCCGTCGCTCGAGGCACTGCAATCACCATTCAAACAGAAGTTCTGGCAAACGGATATCTCACACCTATCACCAGTATAACCAGCTGAACATTTGCACTCTAACTGTCCTGTCTTCACACCGTGCAAACAAAACAGTCCCACGTCTTTAGGAATGCGAATGGAATCGTTTACGGCAGTGTTGTTTTGTGTTAGATTAGCTAAAATCTTACATTCATCCACATTTTCAGTTTGGTCGGCAATTTTATAATTCGCAGCTATACCGAAAGGTACTTCATTGTTGAACTGTACGAATTCTTCTGGATCCGCATTTGTTGCATTTTTCGATAGCTTCCACACTGATCTGAATCCCCAATCGACCCAATAGATGCTGTCTTTTGTAACGGTTAAGGAATTTGGCTGATGGTATGTGCCTGTCAGCATTTGTTGCCTGTTTTTCCCGTCTAAATCGGATGACTCGATGGAATAATGTATGCCTTCTTTATCGTCGGCCCAGTAAAGCCGTTTTGTTCGTTGATCGATAGCTATGCTGACCGGCATGTGGATATCAGTGTCAACAATAGTGGTCCTTTCACTGCCATCGAATCGTGCTCTCTCTATCGTTGGTTTTGAAATGTTTGTATTTGTCCAATAAATGTATCTGCAAAAAAATTTAAGTATTTTAGACAATTATATTGAACAGAATCAATAGAAGGATTAAATGTATTGTTTGATTAGCTGTACTTTTAACAGTGTGTTTAAATTTTCTTCAGACCTGATGGTGCAAAAACTTGATAACCCCTCGAAAAAATTAAGGGACTGGACATTCTCAATCTAATGGATATTACTGGCGTAAAAGAATATGGAATTTTCCTGCTAAACACTCTGTTTTCATAGACAAACGATCATCATACTGCCTCTGTTTTCATAGACAAACGATCATCATACTGCAGGACATAGGCCTTCTGTAGGGACTTCCTTTTCTGCATCCAGCGAATCCCTGCGACTCGCTTGATATCGTCAGACAAATGATACTGAATAGCTATTAAATAATTTGTGTAACTCACCCTCTACAACTATCAACAGCAATATCCCTCGGTATCTCATCGTCCATCTTTATCAAGAGGTATCCATAGATGTTCTTAGACCTCGGCCACAAAGATATCCAGTATATACTCCTTTCGTTAGTATCCGTCCAGAACATCTTTCCTGACACAGGGTCTATGGTAAGACCTTGAATATTTTCGGAAGACCGTTTTCCAACTAACGGCTGGTATTTCTTCGTGAGGAGATTATAGCTGAATATTGACGCGTTGTCGTTCTGTTTGTCGACAAATAACATCATGTGGTGTACAGCATCATGCGCGAGCGCGGTCAGCTCTCTAAACCTGACGCCTTCGTCGTTTGTTCTTGTTTTGTTTGTATAAAATTCTAATTGGTCCCCAGTCGTGATTGCGATGTCTGTAACAATAGATATAACAATCAGATATTGTCACAACATAATCAGAGCGATTGTGTTTTGTCTATTTCTAAATTAATCAATAAAATCGAAATGTCTGTTATTTGTATGTCAGGCTGCAGAATGCAGATATAACGCATATTTTACCACACTTAGTATTATTAACCCACGGTGACGCCCTTACGGTTCCATAAAGAGTCTACGGCAATTACACAATTATAGGAAAAAAATACTTCGTACAATTATGGTTCACACACAGCTATGAAAAAAAATCTTATTTGTCATAACTATATACGTTATCAGGCGTGATAAGTGAAACCAAAGAAAGGCAAATACCATGACCTGTATTCTCTAACTTGGTCCCTTTTAGACATTGAACGCAAGTGTAGATCTTGGTACTCGTTTTCCGTTTTCAGACATTGAAAGCCCTTTACCCTTTCTTTTTAATAACTATCCCCATCCGTATAAAATATACAAAACATACTATTTTGAAGAATAAGGATGCAATATTAAATGGTATGTATTAAAATCAAATGTTGACTAAACCCTCCGAAAAACATCTGCTTATAACCCAACATATTAAAATAACAAAAACGGTCACCCTTTTGCTGACCTTGATCAACGTGCGATTAATCAACAATAAAAAAAATTCTATATTCTTTAGGCAAGATGTTTAGTGGATGAATTATGTAACTTCATTAAGAAGTAGAAACATTTCAGTTATTGATTGTATTTTGGCAGCAGTGCATAGCGGTCATCTCGTGACCATCTCAAAGACCTTTTGTTTACGTTAGTCACGCTTATGTAATTATCTACTAGTATATCAATACTAATATTATAAGGAAGCATTTGTTTATTTAATCGCGTTAATCTCTGGAACTACCAGTGACATTGTAAAGGTAGAATTCGGTTCCTGGTAGCGGGTCGTGCGACCCACTGCTTAGTATGAATTATAATGGAGCACTTTTTTTTTTTTTTTTTTTTTTTTTTATTCTTTACAAGTTAGCCCTTGACTACAATCTCACCTGATGGTAAGTGATGATGCAGTCTGAGATGGAAGCGGGCTAACTTCTTAGGAGGAGGATGAAAATCCACACCCCTTTCGGTTTCTACACAGCATCGTACCGGAACGCTAAATCGCTTGGCGGTACGTCTTTGCCGGTAGGGTAGGCACTAAACAAACGCGGTCGCGAAACACTGTTTCGGGATTTGTTTAGTGCTCATACTAAGCTGTGGGTCGTACGACCCGCTCGCGGTCGCAGGTCGCGGTCGCGGGTCGCGGTCGCCAAGAACGGAATGCTACCTTAATAATTATTAAGGTATTTATGATTGAGAGTATTAGTGGCAAATTAATGCTTGGATGGGATTTGACTATTATTTAGTACTTTCATTACATTTTGTGAAGCTACTTGAAAACTAAATGGAAATTACTATGAACTGATTTCTATTTATTGATCTACTCCTTCGAGTTTATCGAGACTAATAGAAATTCCCAAAGCCCGGGACTTGTGTCCCGGGTTAGGTTAAGGAGTTCCTTTAAACTAGTTAACACTTCCTTCTCCGCTCGTGGTATTCTCTCTGCCCAGCCAAATCTAATATTACAAAGCCGAAGAGTTTGTTTGGTTGGACGCGCTAATCTCAGGAACTACTGGTCCGATTTGAAAAATTATTTCAGTGTTAGATAGCCCATTTATAGAGGAAAGCTATAGGCTATAAAATTTCCCCGTATTCTTACAAGAAAGGGAACCACGTGGGTGAAACCGCGCGGCGTCAGCTAGTTTGGTACTAGTATAATCCTCCAAAAAGCTTTAGTTACCCGTTTTAATATAGAACTTGCTCACGTTCTAGCGTTTAAGATTTTTTGAGTAAATATACAAGTATGGATTCATAGAGGAATCAGTACAATGTTCATATAAAATAGCTGCAGTTCTAGCGAATAATACTTTTCATGCATACATTATAAGTGTGGATTCTAAGAGCAGTAAGTAGGTACATTGTTAAGTTTCATCACTTATACAGTGTAGCAACAGGCATCGCTCGTAAATCACAAGGGTCACATTGTAACAAAGGTCAAACATTTAATTTATTCGCTATCACAAACCGTCAATCTGACAACGGTTACGTTTTTCATTTAAAATTGAAAATAACCTTCTATTTTTGGTTTACAGAATGCATTCTCAAAGAATTCTCCGTATTTATAAAGTTTGCATTTTTATTTGTAAGAATGCCATTGACTTATGGGAGTTGACGACCGAGTTACATGCTGATGTCAGTGAGATGTTACTGCATCTAGAGTCTCCAAATGGTCAGAAAGACTGTGTTAGGATCGCCTAACACAGTCTTTCTGACCACGTCCGACCACGGACCGCGTGGCGTGGCGCAGTAGTATGCGCGGTGGATTTACAAAACGGAGGTCCTGGGTTCGATCCCCGGCTGGGCAGATTGAGATTTTCTTAATTTGTTCAGGTCTGGCTGGTGGGAGGCTTCGGCCGTGGCTAGTTACCACCCTACCGGCAAAGACGTACCGCCAAGCGATTTAGCGTTCCGGTACGATGCCGTGTAGAAACCGAAAGGGGTGTGGATTTTCATCCTCCTCCTAACAAGTTAGCCCGCTTCCATCTTAGACTGCATCATCACTTACCATCAAATGAGATTGCAGTCAAGGGCTAACTTGTAAAGAATAAAAAAAAAAAAAAAGTCGGGGATCGAGAGTCCGGTACCTTTAACATTACACACCTTTTTAGTCTAGTTTCAGAGTAGTTAAAGCGCTCTTAAAAGGTTTTTGCAAGGAACACAAGCAAGCAAATTGTTACAATAATGTGTGACAACACAGTGTTGTGCGAGCTTGTTGTTGTTTCTTGCTTACCAAAATTTCTTATATGATTTACTATACTAAATAAATAGTGAGAAAAGGTCGGAAAAATATGTCAATCTTTTCTATTCGTCTCTATTACTCGTCAACTCATCCTCCACTCCGTTTACACACATTTCCTCTTTCACAGATTCCAGCCATCTCCTCTTATGTCCTTCCACTTAGACTTTCAACATTTTTCTAGTAATACGACTTTCCTTCTTACCCATTACATGTCCATACTGAGCTAACCTTCTGCTACTCAATTTTTCTGTCACTGGCGCCACTTTCAGACTTCCTCCTAAATACTCATTCCTTATTTTATCCATTCTTAGCATTCCACTCATCCATCTCAACATACGCACTTCGTTACCTATGCTTACGTAATAAGGTCTTATTAATTTGTAGTTGCTTATTTGTAACTAGCCGACGCCCGCGACTTCGTCCGCGTGAAACTCAATGTAAACTTTCAACTACCCCTATCATACCCCTACCCTACCCCTAGCCTACCCCTACCCCTACCCTACTCCTACCTACCCCTACCATACTTTTCTGGTTGATTTTTTACACCTTGTGTCCGAAAAACCCAAATATCTTACGGAACCCTATTTATTTCCAAAATAAAATTTAGCCTATGTTACTTGTGGATAATGTAGCTTTCGAATGGTAAAAGAATTTTTAAAATCGGTCCAATAGTTTTTGAGCCTATTCATTACAAACAAACAAACAAATATACAAACAAAGTTTTCCTCTTTATAATATTAGTATAGATAATGGGAATTTGGGCCCGTATCATCAACGTCAGGGTTTACACCAAGAAAAATACAGATAAAAACATGTCACTGACCGTATGCCATGTTTAGCGTGAAAAACAGTTTTAATATTTTGTTTTGGTATTGAAGAACCAGTTCCTTGAATGTGAATTAATTACCAACTACATATTTCGTTTTAAAATAAATTATACCAAAACTTTTTCTATATGGGCAAACTTCACGGCATTTCCGGGCTGAATGTTTAAGTTGTTTTACAAAAAACTAAAGCAGCATTCATAGTCTAGTTATACACTTAACTATATCTATGCTAATATTATAAAGCTGAAGAGTTTGTTTGTTTAATTGCATTTCAAGCAAACAAAAAAGAAAGAGAATAGCTTTTCAAGCGTCAATAGCTCGGTAAGAGTGGTTGGACTCATCACTGAGGGGTGGTGTTTCGATCCCTGCCCGTTGGTCTATTGTTGTACCCACTCCTAGCACAGTCTTTCCCGAATAGTTGGGAGGGAATATTGGTCATATTATAAAAGTTAAGGCAATATTCTTAAAAAAATAATAATTGAACGCGCTAATCTCAGGAACTACAGGTCCGATTTGAAAAATTTTTTCAGTGTTAGATAGCCTATTTATCAAGGATATTATTCCTGTATTCCCACGGAAACGGGAACCACGCGGTTAAAACCACGCGGCGTCAGCTAGTTATAACATAATGTATCTATGTACGTCAGTAGTAGGTACATACGTAGGAAAAAATATTAAATTAAAGAATTATAAGAAAAAAAAATGCATTTTATTTTTTCTTTAATTATTTTGCATATTCATAATATACCTACAGGTTCTCAGCACATCGTAAATTGCACTGAATATAGGGATTTTTGAATTTTGGTGAAAAATGAATATAACTTAAAAAACGAAAAATTTCGGCTAACATATATTTCGTTCTTTCAATAGGCCTTGATGGCAGCTATCAGCAAAGTATATCGTACTATTTACGGGACACCTGTATGTAATGAGGTAAGTCTAGGTATCGCAGGCTATTCTATGAATTAAAGTACCTGCTGCTATCAGCTAGACCTGACCCGGCGGACTGCGTCATTTTACGCCACTGTTTACGATTAAGTCTGCTGACGTCACAGTCGCCCGTCTCTAGAATATTAGCATATCTAATGCGCGCGCGCATTTTAATATCGGTTTTTCAAGAATAAAAAGATTAATAATCCATTGAAAATTACATTCTGAGAAAGACAATTTGTTTATTTTCCGGCATTTCCACTACTTTTTCATGTAATTATTATTGGTTGGTAAAAGTTACAATTTTGATTTTGATTAATTAGCCTATTTACCTATTTTAAAATAGAAGTTAAAATTTTAAACAGATTGCTTTGGCGATAACTTGAATTTCCCAACGATGCGCACCTTTCATTGGATCTCTCAAGAGGTTTTTATTAACCCACCTGTTAGAAGATTATTCAGTGGAATATTCTACAAAGTCTTGACTTCAATAACTAATGACACTCTGAACTTAATTGCTTAAATACTGGTAACTATGTCAATCACAAACAATAGACTTAAATGTAAAACGCTCACCTATACACAATACAATGGACTGTTTTTTCCAAATGATTTCCTTCATTTCATTTATTGCCGTGATAGACCAGTGGATATGGCCTCTGCCTCCGATGCCGGAGGGTGTGGGATCGATCCGATTCGAGGCATGCACCTCCAACTTTTCAATTGTATGCATTTTAGGAAATTAAATATCAAGTGTCCCAAACGGTGAAGGAAAACATCGTGAGGAAACCTGCATACCAGAGACTTTCCTTAATTCTCTGCGTGTGTGAAATCTACCAAGCCGCATTGGGCCAGCGCGGAGGACTATTAGCCTAAACCCTCTCATTCTGAGAGGAGAATAGAGCTCAGCATTGAGCCGAATATGGGTTGATAATGATGATGATGATGATGATGATGATGATGATATAATATTTAATCACTAAGTAACAGAGCCCTGCGTATTTACCTGCATAGTTCCTGTTTCTATAGGAATATAGGGATAAATATAGCTTAGCCGAGCATAACAAACAAACAAATACCTACTTTCGCGTTTTTATTGTACTAACCACCTTTCATTGGATCTCTCAAGAGGTTTTTATTAACCCACCTGTTAGAAGATTATTCAGTGGAATAGTCTACAAAGTCTTGACTATAATATCTACTTTCGCCTTTTTATTATACTAACCACAGACGGTCAATTAGTCTCACGTTTCTGAAAAGCAAACGGCAGTACCCACGCGGCATACTATACAAGTCATGTACGCAGTGACTATATGAGATAGAAGACTATGTGAGAATAATTGACCATTTGTGGCTAGCATTATAAGTAAAGATTGGAATAGGATTCGAAAGTAAATAAAATAATAATATGTATTCAAACAACGCGGAAGTTTAATGCGTACACAATTATTTATATTTAGTTACATATTCATAGACCACAACAGTGCGGGGTTTCCACATTTTTTAGGGTCAAAACAAAGATACTTGTAGTTTTTATGTAATCTATATATCTTAATTAATTTATACTTATAAAGCTAAAGAGTTTGTTCATTTGTTCGGTTGAAAACTTTATTTTCTTATTTTAGCTTATTAATGTAAAATTCGAGCGGATCATCAATGAAAAACCGGTCAAGAACGTGTCGGGTCACGCGCAGTGTAGGGTTCTGTAGATTAAATTTGCAATTTAAAATCTTATAATTCACAAAAATACCAGCGATACCCCACACTGTACCCATACAATGGTATTTTTGTCTAGGATGATTTTTATTTCGTCGATCTCAGATAGATGAAATAAAAATCATCACACTTTACATGTAGGGAAGGAACTGCATAAAAAATATATTTCAACATTTTAACAACATTTAAACCGGGAACAGACAACCAGACAGGCGGACGGACATGGCGAAATTATAACGGTTCATGTTGACTACGGAACCCTTTTTCACCCCTTCCGTTTATGCGCGCTGCCACAGAAAACATAATATGTATGGCGCTGCGTAAATGGTTGGAGTTATACAAAAACCATAGACGTAATTTAAAAGTTCTAAAAAATAATTTACTTCAGCATATTACTCGTATGAAATTTTAAATTTTATTAATTTTT
Organism: Bicyclus anynana; assembly: GCF_947172395.1. Classification (NCBI taxonomy): domain Eukaryota; kingdom Metazoa; phylum Arthropoda; class Insecta; order Lepidoptera; family Nymphalidae; genus Bicyclus; species Bicyclus anynana. The sequence continues at coordinate 12,422,734 of NC_069097.1, read as the reverse complement.
CTCCACATTAAGGTGACATATGACAATATTGTCTTAGGCTTTAATTTATTGGATTTTTACGGGATGAAAAGTAGCCTATTTGTTAATCCAGAGTAAAATCTATTTCCATGCCAAATTTCAAACATCCAACAAACATACATACATACAAACTTTCGCGTTTATAATATTAATAGGATTGTATTTTTCTCTCATTTATTTATTACTTCTTTTTTTTAATTTTTAACAATATAAGTATAAATAAATTATTAAAAATTTATAGGATTATTGTTAGCTTCGTTTCTGTATAGTTATAAGATTTCCTGTGCTCTTGTAGTCTAAACTAAGTAACCATTCGAATAGGCGAGAATATGTCTATATTTTAAGCCTGTTTCAGCATGGGTTTCCACGCGGATAGCATTGCCAGGCGTCCGGATAAAGCCGGACATAGTTAGGCTTTTTGATTAAGTGTCCGGCCGAAACAAACGGCGTCCGGCTTTTTCTAGGCTTTTACATTTTTAGAACTTAATTGTTACTAATGAGAAAATGAATAATTGAATAACCAATGATATTAAATTCTGTTCGATATAATTTACATTTAATTAGAATTTAACAATATTTATAACGTAACAGTCAAAAAAGCTTATTTTACATACATCTTTTTGTCATACTATGCCTATAGAGACACAAAATCTTCAATAATGTGTCCGTATGAAACTGCCCGGCCTTTTCACCCTAATGTCCGGCTAAACTGACTAGTCTGTCCGGCTATTGGGCTTGGCGACCTGGCAACCCTACACGCGGGCAAAGTCGCGAGCGTCCGCTAGCGTTCTATAATTCCGAGATATCTGCGGGATATCGCAGATACCATGGCGGAAGTTTTACTGTACCACTGACAGATAATACCTACCTACCTGTTACGACGTATTTTATCAGCAACCAATCGATAATAGCAACAGCAAGAATAGTTCCGGATTTGCGGTTTAAGTGATTGGTTTTAGAAAAAAAGTTATAATGAAGCATTGATGCGGATAAAAATCTTTTATTCAATTTACGTGTAAATGATACCTTGTTTATGAATTACTAGAGGACGCACGCGACTTCGCGTTGAATTTAGTTTTTCACATATTCCACGGGAACCATGAATTTTTCCGGGATGTAAAGTAGCCCATGTGTTAATCCAGAGTAAAATCTATATCCATTCCAAATTTCAGCCAAATCGCTTTAGTAGCCGCATCGCAAAGGAGGAAGAAACATACTTACATACACACCAACTTTCGCCTTTATAATAGATAGAGGGGAGATAGAGCCTAAACCCATCATTCAATGGAGCGGTCTTATGGTGATAATGTCTGTAGCGATTACTATGAGATGACAATGGTGCTTGTTGCAATTTATTGTCCTCTCAAATTGAAGATAGTCACTAGTAGTCATATACAAATAAACAATCTTGACATTTCAGAAGTGCTCTTTAACTAAGCCTACTTGATATATATGAATGTAGAATTTATTATTTTGAAATTTTAATATTTAGTTTATTTAGATGCACTAGGTTAAAACGCCGCTGACTTCAAAAATTGGCTGAAAATTGAGAAGTCAAAAAATACTCAATAATACGTTTGTCGGTTAAAGAGCTCCGTAAAAATATTTTTTTTTGTGTTGAATGGTATAAAAAACAGGCAAAAACTTCTAGTTTAGTATAAGATAATATATACTCGTACCAAATTAAGCTCGTTTTTCTCAGAATATAATGACAGACAGCTTTGTTCGTGAATTTGAGTGTATTACTAGTCCTTCTATAATTGGTCTGAGTATCAGTTATCTACTCAGACCAATTATTGTATAGGACTTGCCTCGCTAGACGTTACTTTTCTGTCAAAGTATATGATCAACGATCTAATGCGATTATAAAATCTGTCTCCATAGTATCGATGTTAATTAGTTGTAATCGTGTTCGTCGGTTAAAGAGCTCCGTAAAAATACCTTTTTGTGTAATCGAATTATGTAAAAAAACGGGCAAAAACTTCTAGTTTAGTATAAGATATATACCAAATCTAAGCTCGTTTTCTTCAGAAAATGACAGACAATTTTGTTTGTGGCTATGAGTATGTTACAGGTCCTTCTATAATTGGTCTGAGGTTATCTACATCAAAAAATTAAAAAAAAATGTAGTATATACACCTATATATATGCAATTTGCGGTAAAATAATTGGGTACAATACCTACCTACTACCATAACCAGAAGAGGAGAATTTTACGACAAATATATACATAGTTATTTGCAATATTTGTTCAGCTTTGTTTATTCAATATTTTTTGCGTGAATACCTACTTACTGCTTTGTAATGAAAATTTCTTCTTTTGTTACGTAGAGCATATACGCAAATAGTATCTAAGATGTATATCTCTCTCATTTATTTATTTCTTATTTTTTTTTTAAATTTTTAACAATATAAGTATAAAATACAAAACATTATTAAAAATTTATAAAAAAAAATCCACCCTCCCGCTGCGGGACATTTGAGTGCCCAAGCAACCGGTGTGAGGCTCCAGAGTGAGGAACCTCCTCACAATACGCGCCGTCTCAAGAATCACTGCCTTTTGTATCCGACTCTTGATCCAACAGTTAAGCGAAAGCTTCTTAAGGTGTTGGTCGAAGCTTTTCGCTATAAGACCATTGACTGACACAACTATCGGAACAATAATAGTATGTTAGATATTATTATACCTTACAGAACGTATTATCAAAATTGCAATTAAGTACCTATAATAATAACAATTACATTTTTAACTGCACATTTATTTACACTACACTAATTTCGAATGGACAAATAATGAGGTTAATTATAATTACTGCATTAATCTAACTGATACAAGTGTTTAAATTACAAATTATACATGTAACTTACTTAATAATAAAATTAAATTATGTCATTACATTCTTAAATTGCCCTTAAGTAGTTTAAATATCTTAGGCCAAAACCTACATACTATAGAAACACTTAAGTTAGATAGTCACAAGGTGATATTAACTTTCTAAAAACATTTAAGAATAATTCGGATGAAGATAAGCGTTGAAATAAGTGTACTGCGATCAACTGTGTTATACGAAGTACGAAGGAATGCATTTGATAAATAAGGGTCCATTTGCTACTCTACAAATAGTAATAAATATATAATAATAATAAATAATTTGTCTCTATAAATATTTCTCAACAAATAAATAACAACGAACATCTAATTAAAATGTTAGTTATCATTAGTTTTTGAGAAAATTCCAGATATACAAACTCTACACTTCTAGTTTTTTTTCTCTACTTTTTTTTAGTTTTGTAAGGGTTATTTCAATCGATTTACTTATATATGTACTAAGGAACATTATAAATATATATTAAATTATTTAACCCCGTACCTACCTATTTTCTTTTTTCTTAATTATCTATGTGTGTGAAGTCTGCCAATCCACATTTGGTGGTGCACTAAGGCTTAACCCCTCTCATTCTGAGAGAAGACTTCTACTCTACAATGAGCCAAATATGGGTTGTTTATAATGAATGATGACCTATTATGGGTCATTATATTCTCACTTGAACTACGCGGGTGAAACTGCGGGGCGTCGATTATTAAATAAATAAATATACTCAGAGGCACAATTATCCGCCCACTTTAATGTGACGCGAGAGTATTAAAATGGACGGATAATTGTGCCTCTGAGTATATACATATAAATACGGAATTAATACAACTCCTTTGAAGCAAATGACAATAATGTATGAGTATACATATCGTATATCTCTGCAAGCATTTGCGTCATCCGATCAATATGTCCATTTTTCGGCTCATTACCAACGCATCAGCGTAACCCTATTCCCATCTATTGCCTTAACAACAACATAGTCAAGGAGTCCACACACAAAACTGACCTAAACATATAAAAAAATGCCTCCTTCCTGGTTAGTGGACATAGTCCAGTACAATACGAGTATAATAACTATGTATAACTTTATAATAAACTTCAAATTAGCGTTTCACTGCCATCTCAGCTAATGTTAATTAACGTTAATAATAAAGTGTGTCCATAGTACAAGATGATGGCGTGCTAACTAAGAATTACTACAGTTTATATAAAGTGACTAATTACTGTACTAATTGATTTAATTCGGAAAATTCTCCAATTGCTTTCATTAAAAAGATTGTAGTGGTATATTTTCGGAAAATTAGTACTAATACTCGTATATTTCTTCGCAATTCATTTCTATATGTGTGTCTTTTCTGAAATATAAAGCCTACACATAGATTATGTTTCATATACTTTTTTTTACAAAAATAGTAACTATTTTTTATGTAGTCTTAGCATAGCAAATAATCATTATGGCACCACATCTGGTTACAAAGATCTCTTCAATTATTTTAGTATTTTTTTAAAACATAATATTATAATTTTCTTATTTGGATTGGTAATTAAGTCATGAACATATTTGCAATGCAAACAACATGCACATAATTTATGTGCTGTTATATTTATCTGACCTAGAATTATAAATATCAGCGATGCAAATATTAACTGTCAGTCATCTGGTAATTATTTTATGATAAAAAATGATGTGTTACCGGTATCATTTTTGAATACACTATCTCTTTGACTATAACCCATAGAATCTTGGCGTACGTGACTGGAAGCTCCTAGTAAGCAAATACTTCGGGCGTCGTATTTCAAAGGCTTCTTGTTCATATACTGTCTGTATGTACGTACTAGAAAAGAAATGCAGGTTGGCAGATATTTTTATACTCGTAGATATGATTTAATTGTAAAGTCTTCGGAGACGCCATCTGACATTGAAAAGGGATCTGAATTACTGATGAGAAAACAAACAAAAATGTATAACTTTTTTTTTTTTTGTGTTCAGTTACATCTATCAGTGATCAGTCGCTTGACTATAAACTGAATTTTTCATAGCAGATCATGTTTCTAGTTAAAGGTCACTCCATTAAGTGACTCTTCGTGTTATGGTCCTTTTTTCGGGTATTACTGTCCACCACATAATTCATCCACAGTGGATCGCTTTAGCCTTTTGGTCTTACCAGGCGTGATAAGCAATTTGGCAAGACTATTTGTGTGTTCTTGTAGTCTGCTTTTGTGTTTTATGGCGTACTTTCTTATTTCTTCCTTGACAGTCGGCATTTCAAGATACTCATGCATGTCTGCTGTTTTGGTGAACCAGGGGGCGTTTAGTATTGTGCGGAATACTAGGTTCTGGTATCTCTGGAGTATCTCAATATTGGAGTGACTGGCTGCGCCCCACAGCTCCAAGCCATACGTCCAGATTGGCTTTAGAACACTTTTGTACACGAGTAACTTGTTGTTGAGTGACAGTCTGGAGTGGCGGCCGAGTAACCACATTAAGGATGTAGTGCGAATACGGAGCTCCTCTCTCTTCTTTTTTATGTGAGCCTGCCAGGTTTGCCTTCTATCTAGATGAAAACCTAGATATTTAGCTTCGTTGCTCTGTGGTAGAGTCTCTTTACCAAGTTTTATCTCTGGGCAGTTTTCGGGTCTAAGTGTAAAAGTGACGTGAGTAGATTTGGATGCACTGGCTTTGACTCTCCAAATTCGCATCCACTGGTCTATGTCATTTAGGTGGTTCTGAAGTTTTTGTGATGCCACTTTGGGATTTGTGTTACTACTTAGCGCCGCAGTGTCATCAGCGAACGTTGCTGTGAGGATACCTGGCGTATCAGGCAAGTCAGCAGTATACAGGGTATAGAGCACTGGTCCCAACACTGATCCTTGCGGGACACCTGCTTTGATTTCGTAAAACTTAGAGCTGTCTTCGCCCTCCACGACTTGAAATATTCTGTCTTCCAAGTAAGATTTAAGCAGAGTGTAAATGTTGTGTGGGAAGTCCTTTTTTATTTTATATAGTAGGCCTTTATGCCACACTCTGTCAAAAGCTTGTTGAACGTCTAAAAAGGCCGCCGAGCAATATTCTTTCTTTTCGAGAGACTGTCTTATTTTATTGACCACTCTATGTACTTGCTCGACAGTCGAGTGACCTTCCCTAAATCCAAATTGGTGGTCTGGTATGAGAGCTTCTTTTGATATGTGCGTTTTTAATCGTTGCAGAAGTAACTTTTCGAACAGCTTCGACAACAAAGGTAGGAGACTGATAGGTCTGTATGATGATACCAAGAAGTGATCTTTTCCAGGTTTTGGAATCATGATTATTTGTGATATTTTCCATATCTGTGGATAGTACGACAATCTTAGTATACCATTAAAGAGAGTTGTAAGAAAGACAATAGCTTTTTTTGGGAGATTTTTAAGGACTTCTGCGGTTATTAAGTCGAAGCCTGGTGCTTTTCTATTTTCGAGATGTTTTATGGCTCTCAAAACTTCGGCCGTAGTAAAACTTTTGACAGGAGGACTTAGTTGGAGGTCGCTACATAAGTAATTATCAATCTCCGTTTCATTGTTGTAAGTTTCGTCACTATCGTTTGGCGTAAATATTTTTTCCAAGTATTTGGCGAACACCTCCGCTTTGTGCAAGTCTGTTTTTGCCCAGATATTTCCATCTACTTTTAGGGGATGTGATTGAGTCTGCGCACATGTACTCGACTTTGTAGCCTTCCATAGTGAGTACTCTTTATTACCCGTCGGTGACATATACTCTAGCTTGTTATGAAGTGTTTCATTTTCAATGTCTTTAAGATAAGTTTTTAAGTCGAATATTGCTTTATGAAGTCTAGTTCTATCTTCTGGTCTTCTCTGAGTTTGCCATTTTCTTCTTAGACGCCTTTTTTCGAGTACTTTATTCTTTATTGTCATTGGTACATTTTGGAGTGCTGTTTTCTTAGTTATTAGCTCTGGAGTACTCAGCCAGCATGCCTTCTGCACTAATTTTGTGAAGTTAATTGTTGCCATTTCAATCTCATCCTCTGTCTTTAGGCGTATGTTTAGGTAAAGGTGATCATTAACATATTCACTAAAAGCAGACCAGTCAGTTTTTTTATTGAAGAGATGTTGTTTAGGAGTTCTTTCAATTATTGTCGTACTGACAGTAGCAATAATAGGTGAGTGGTCATCTGATGTGTCATAGCAGCTTTCTACATTCAAGAAGTGTTCTGTAAATCCTTTGTAGATGAAGAAATCTAGAAGATCTGGTTTTCTATTGGGATCTGCAGGAAAGTAGGTGGGTTCTCCTGTGCTAAGTGCTTTAGCATTGTTTCTGTCCATTGATTTCTTTAGTTCTCTACCCCTTGTCAGAGTGAGCCTGGAAGCCCAGCATTGGTTTTTTGCGTTCCAATCCCCTCCCGCTATGAATCTTGGGCCCAAGGATTTAATGTAGGTTGTGAAATTTGTTTCGAGTATCTTATGCTTTGGGGGACAGTACACAGCACTTATATTAAAAGTACCAACTTTGTCATGTACACATATAGTAGTCGCTTGTAAGTAGTCCATTTGAAATGACGGTGCAACATTGTGCTTGATGTTCTTTTTGACGAGAATAGCAGTTCCTCCGTGGCTTGTGCCGTCAGGATGGTTTGTTGTGTACACGCAGAAGTTTTGTAGCGAAAAGTTTGTATTTTCTGTGAGATGTGTTTCACTTATGAGCATGACATCAATTTTATTTATATTTATTATCGTTGATAATTCTAGTTTGCGCCCTAAAAGGCCATTTATGTTCCATGCTGCTATTCGGAGAGCCATTAATTGGCTAGTTTGTTAATGACTGTGGTTAACAAGCCCATAAGAGTGCTCATTTGTTGGATGAGTATATCTAGCTTTTCAGCTTGTTTTGTGAGTAGATGTTCTAGTTTGTCTAGATTAGTGACATCTTTGTTGGCAGTAGCTTGTGCATATGTTCTTGTTATACCTTTTGGTTGTGTTCTATGATTTTTGTTATTGTAAGTATTGTCTGTATCACGGTTAGTGTATTTTTGGCTTCCTATATCTAGTTCTTCCTTGGTATTTTCTGTTCCTGGATGTGATTCCTTAGGTGTGTATGTTTTATTGTAAATCTTGCTAGTCTTATTCTTATTGAATTTACGGTTTTGAATTTCCAGATAGACGTTACAGCCTTTGTAGTTAGCTGGATGATCACCGAGACAGAGAGCACATTTGGCAGGGGTATTACGATCCTTTTTACTGCATTCAGTGGTCTTATGTGCACCAGCGCACTTGACGCACCTGTACGGCCTCATGCAGTTGTTTTGGGTGTGACCATATTGTTGACAACGTTTACATTGAGGTATAACCTTTTTGCGTTTAGGGTCTTCTATTAATACAATCGTGTTGTAGATTTGCTTGATTTCCTTGGCAGCTTTATTGTTTGGTCCAGGCTCCAAGTTGACAAAAAATGTAGAAAGTGGAATTTTTTCTGGTCCATATTTGGCATTAATAATTTCACCCTTGACTTTGTTGCCAGTTTTTTCTATAGCATCCCTTATGTATTCTTGGGGAGTTGTATGATGTAGATTTTTTATTATTATTCTATATGGTCTGTCACCTTTTGGAGTAAATGTATGACCAATAAGGTTATGTTCTCTGACTATCTGCATCACTTTTTTGTAGACATCATTGTTATTACAGGTAATTCTCATTTGTGTTTTACTTACTATTTTGTATGAGAAATCAGATTTTTCCACAACTGTCTCTATTAGGTCAGTAAGCTTAGTTACATCCTGAATTCCATATAGAACTACTGGTGGCGGTCGGTTTATTTTTATGGCAGTTTCCTGTTCTTTATCATCTATATTTAGGCCTGCAAATTTGTTGTAGACAGGTACTGCATTTGACTGTGGTGGGGTGGTACTTACTCTCTTCCTTTTATTTTGACGAATTTCAGGCACTGATTGCCATTTATTCTCAGTCAAATTGTTTGTGGCAGTCTGAGTTTCTGTACAATTATCCTCAGATTCTGTTTTGTCGGTTGGCGTTGAGTCTCTATTCCGGTTTTTGTGAAAGAAGCTGTGATGAAAAACTTGCTGTGTCAGTTTCCTTGAAATTTGTTCCTTATTAGGGCGATTTTGCTGTATGTCCTGTGATGTCTGCTTCTCCGTTGATGGTGGGGTCCTCTGTAATCCTTTTCTTCTGAACGGGTCTTCTTTTTCTTCTTCATATTCTTCATTCTTCTTATCTTTCTGACTCCTGTCATCTGTTGGTGATTTGGGTGTGCGGAATTTGCCCCCCCCAGAATACGCGGGGCAGACTGACGAATCAGTGAGGGATTCTCCTTCCGCAGTGCGGTCGGTACCCTCCTGGGGTAGTTTATAAACCTTTGTTTGTTCCGCCATCCAAATGGTTCCCTAAGTTTCCCCCCCTGTTTGGCCGTTTGTATTCAGAGTTGGCCTTCTCCTAGATGGATTACCAGCCAAGGTTGACGAGGCCCATCTCCCCGAGCAAAGAACATAGTTTATAGTGGCGGCTCTCACTCGCCACTGACGTTCATCTTCATCGAGTTTTACGCCATTTGTTGGGGTATACTCCGCCACAAGCTCCCCAGCGACCCTCCGATGAACCGCTCCCTGTCCGCAACTGCTTATTGGGTATTCGCAGCTAACCCCCATATCTGAGGGCCGTTTCGCTATCCGCAACCTGCGACGCGTGTGGTGGCATAGAGCTCTGCCCCTGGGAATTGTCGCCCAGAACCACAAATGTATAACTAAAATAGTTATAATAAACTATAGCAATATAGCATAGGTTTTGCGCGAAAATAAATATTAAATTAATTTTTTCAGGCAGCTATGTTGGGCTTTCATTCGATTGGAAGCTTCCAACACTGCCTGGAACGAAATAACTAAGATAAAAGTCTGTTTTGTACGGCATTATTTCAATATTGTCTCGGACTTTTCGCGTAGTTTTGAGGAATATTGGTCATTTGAATAAAGATCTGTAATGTTAATAGAAAAATTAAAATATTTAACTATGCACATACTTTACGCTAAATACAAAAAATAAGCACTTTGCACTAAAATGATCCGAAAATAAAAATGTACGTAATTAGTCAAAATTCTCAAACGCATGTCATAATATGAATGAGACTTATCATAATTATTAATGTTGCAATTTCCGGATTTACGTTAAAATATATTTTAGGCAATGCATACATCTGTAGGTATGTGAAATGTAGGTCGATCGTTATGTGAATAACAAAAACAAGGGGTGACCGCCAAGTCATTGAACTTGAGAATTCTAGCGGGACTGAGAATTATGCCTCCACTTGGTCCAGTTGTGCATAGTGCATCTATCTATTATCTATTTTAAACTATTAAGCATATTATGTGACATATAACCACCTACGTACTTATATTATGTACTAGCTGTGAATTTAAAAGACTAGCGGACGGCCGCGATTTCGTCCACGTGGAATTTAGTTTGTCACAAATCCCGCGGGAACCATGGATTTTTCCGAGATGAAAAGTAGCCTGTGTTAGTCTAGAGTAAAATCTATTTCCATTCCAAAGGACATGTCCAAAAATGGGCCTTTATTATTTATAATTTATAAGCAGGTCGATAGTATTTTTTACGGATGGAAGATACAAATTGATGTTTAGAAAATAATTTTCAGAATTTTTGGAACCCGCATTAACTAGAATATTTTTTTTGTTACGCTCCCTTGTCTACAAATTAAACATAGACAATACAGTAAAAGTGTTCAAAACAATAAATTCTATAAGAAATAGAACTTCATTTGACTTTCTACAACATTTGAACGCATTTATAACTTCCGTTCAAAAAGCTCGTGCAAACGAGGGCTTAGGACTACTTGATGAATTATATACGGAAAAAATTTAAACTTTAGTTTTCAGATTACCTAATAAAATTAGTTTAGGTACCTATAAATAACACCTAACCAGCGGACCAGTCATATTCGAGTAGGTATATCGACTGACCAGTCAGATTCAAAAAGGAAAATGAGTGGTTTGACTCATCAATTAGTTGGGCATTTTACTTAAAAACCTACAACAATAATTGTATCTAGGTATTTAATAAATACATATATACGTGAGGAATACATATTATGTAAGGTTGATGTATGATGGTAATCTAAGGTTGACGGACAGAGGGCAGCACTTTGGAGGACGTGTATCTTGCCTTCGAAGTGTTGTTCTGTTTATAGTTTTTGACGACCTCCGTGGCGCAGTGTTATGCGCGGTGGATTTACAAGACGGAGGTCCTGGGTTCGATCCCCGGCTGGGCATTTGAGATTTTCTTAATTGGTCCAGGTCTGGCTGGTGGAAGGCTTCGGCCGTGGCTAGTTACCATCCTACCGGCAAAGACGTACCGCCAAGCGATTTAGCGTTCCGGTACGATGCCGTGTAGAAACCGAAAGGAGTGTGGATTTTCATCCTCCTCCGAACAAGTCCGCTTCCATCTTAGACTGCATCATCACTTACCATCAGGTGAGATTGTAGTCAAGGGATAACTTGTAAAGAATAAAAAAAAAAAGTTTATCATCAGGTAGAGTCAGTGGCGTAGCGTGCCTTAGAGGGGCTCTGTATTAAAACTCTCTTTAGAAATCAAATCCCAAAAAATCTCTTTAGTTTTCATTTACTCTACCCTATTTTGGCACAAAGTATTTTTTTTTTTACTTTTGTAATTTCTCCAGTTTTTTCTTTCACACGTAAGGGGTCTCTGTCCGGGGGCCCTGTAGTCTGGGTAGGGCATCTGCTTGGCACTTCAATTATTATTAAATATGTTACGTGCTTACAAACTCACCGCAAAAAGTGATCCGAATCTAGCTATACTCCTCTGAGCGCACACTTGCACAATTTTGTGTATATTTACATTATATATATTTATGTATAAATGTATATAGTTTTTACACTTGTTGACCACACAACCCGACATCATAGACAATATTGAGATGATTATTGTTTGATTAAATAACTTTCATTGTTTACACGACTTTTTTCGACTAAATGAAATTAAGACAATTTTAGCCTTTTGTCCGCCTCAGTTTCGACGCGCTGGTGACATATCTAATAGTATAAAATCTTTGAATATAAATGACTTTGTATTTTTTTAGTGTAATACTTGTTTATTTTATCAACTACAGGACTGATTTTTTATGTTTTCCGGGTATACGGCGGTAAGGAAAAAGTTTTTCGAAAAAACTATTTAAGTCCACGCGAATGAATACACAAATGTCTGCTATTCTTTTCTAAGTTTTCCTCTCTGCCTCATAGTTAACAATTTCCTTATATTTTCCAATTAAATAAAACACTGTAGTAATACTTAAATTCGTTGAAATAGTTTTAATTCTGAACATTAGATCTCACAAACAGTTTTACTCTTGACTTCCTGTTGAATTCCTTCCGGTTTAGTGCGTTGACATAGCACCAAAATAAATTTCGAATAGCCTTGAATTTAGAATTAAATAATATTCATTACTAGCGGATGTCTGCGACTTTGTCCGCGTGAAAATCGAATGTAAACTTTCAACACCTATTTTACCTCTTCTGTTTATATTTTCGCGTGTTTTATATATATGTAATAAACAGTCCACTAATTTTACATAAAATTTCAACCCCTTTTTAAACCTTTTGGGGGAAAATGTTGAAAAATCATAAATTATATTATTTTTAGTATTTTTTTTGTTTGAAGTTGTTGTACACAAACCAGTCCATCTGGTGGGGTCGACCAACACTACGCTTTCCAGTGAGGGGTCGCTATTCCATCACTTTGGAAACCCGACGTCCATCGGCTCTTCGAACTATGTGCCCCGCCCATTGCCATTTCAGCTTCGCGACTCAGAGCTATGTCAGTGGCTATGGACATTTAAAATTTACTACTACGTATTTATTTAAATAGAATAAAAAGAGTTTAAATTTAACTTCAAGATTATTACCAACGTATCTACGTACAAACAAGAATTGACCATGTCCCCAATAGTACGCGGTCGTGTTTGTAGTCTGTGCGTTCACAATCAAAGGTTAGAAATTAGGCAACAGGCAGGCAAATGTCCATCTATTATATTCAAATTCTGTAATGTATTGTCGTATGTTTTTTAACCGACTTAAAAAAGAATAGGGGAAAGGAAGACTTCCTTTCTCCTATTCTTTTTTACTTAATACGATTGTAACGTATTTCATTAATGAATTTCAATATAATTTTAATTATAAATGAAAGAATCCTTTAACTTATCTTACATAATAATATATGTATAGTAAGTTTGTGTGTAAGTGTGTAAGTATATTTGTTCCTCTTTTACGCTGCGACTACTGAAGCGATTTGGCTAAAATTTGAAATGGAAATAGATTTTACTTTAGATTAACACATAGACTACTTTACATCCCGGAAAAATCCATGGTTTCCGCGGGATTTGTGAAAAACTGAATTCCACGCGGACAAAAAAAGATATGCTAGTAAGTTTTTTTTGTTTTTTTAAGTAAAAATTTACATATCTACTTATGTGGGTAAGAAGAGAAGGTTAGTTGGTTTCAATAAAAGTATATATAAAATTATGAATGTAGGTAATTATAAGAAAATCGTATCAACTTTCTTTACCTTGAACATTTAAACTATGAACCAATGATAAAGTTACTGCAATTTATAGTTATCATACGTGATAAGACCACACTAGTTCATACTCCTACTAAGAATTTGCGTAGGTACCTAGTTATTGTTTTGTATTCTTGTTTAAGTACAACCAATCTCAATATATTTTGTTCAATTAGTACGAAATAAATTATGTTTTACAATTTTTGATCAGCAAAGATATAGTATTTTCTGTAGGATTTATAATAGAAATTAAAATAAGAATTACCTACTTATTACTACAAAGAGGTAGTATTAAGTAAATTGGTAAATATAAAAATATAAGAGTAGGTAGGTACCAGAGCGAAGACTGAAATTTTCTCGTAGTTCATGTGGTTTTTTTTGGTCCGAATGTGTTTTTGACTGAGTACGTTAAATTATATACGTCCGTAAAACTCGTGGATTTTTAAAAGGTAACCCGCTAGGAATTGGGTTATTAGAAACCATCGCCCCTGGTACCTATGTCAGCCACGGACGATCAACGTATTTAGGATAGGTAGGTACCTTCTTACTGTATAATCTTTTATTTTCCAAAGCTACTACCTGAGTACCAACATAGAATACATAATGGCTAAGTACTTACGAGGCACAGGTAGGTAGTTGTTTTTTTATTACGGTGAAACGAAAAGGGTTAATTAATTGTTTATGAAACACTGCTAAAACTCACGTGATACAACGTCGGAGTATGCCCGATTAGTTTTCAACCCATGCGGAGCCCTTAGTCATGAGCTGGTTCTTGCATAGCGGTACGATTTAAAATGATTAATTATTATTTACTGGCTGAGTAATTTATGTTCCGGTTAGTAATAAAAAGTTATGTGACAGATTTTACGTTTAAAAGAGAGAGTACTTTTATTTAAATGTACCTAATAGATATCTAAGTACCAGGTACACAGTTACCTACTTAACATGTAAGTTTAATTTACTGTCAATTAAATGTTTTTAAGTCACTGACCTTCGATTAATTAAAAAATCATTAAATTGCAAATTAAAAGATATCATTAACTTTCATACAATATGACTGTATTATTAGAGTTTTACATATTTACCTTAATTACAAATACTAGTTGGAGGGGAATGGGAATATTGGTCATATTTAAAAGATATGGCAAATATTAAAAAAGAAATTAAAAAAAAAAGGAATTAAAAAAAAAAGGAAAAACAAATGTAATATTTTAGTTAATATTTTACAAGTAGGCTTTGGTTATTATTTATTATCTATCTACCAATTTTTATTCTTTTATCTATGCTCATAAAGTTTAGTTTTTATCGCTTAAAAATCGTTTACGATTAAAAAACCAGCATCCAAATCGATCCATCCGTTTGAGGGCGACGGTGTCACTGACAGACGTGTAAACTTTTAATGCTTTTTTTTGCGTTGTTGGTTAAACAGAAGCGGGATACGTCTCGTTGAAGGTTAATGACAGTCTATTGAACCTAAAACCCAAATTACGAAAAAGTATGCCAGTATCGTACTGAAAATAGTTTTGCAAATCTTAAACAGTAAAGAAACTTTCTAGTTACAAGATAAACATAATCACTAAAGTAGAGAATGCAAGTAGGTAACATAGTCTAGAACAATCTGTAAAATTATAGGTACGTATTTATAACGAGTAGGTATGTTTAAAACATTCTTTTCATTGCATTTGAATTATCTGTTAACTTAAAAGATGTCATAGAAATATAAATCTTGTTCTATGAGTTTATTAGGAGACGATAACTACCTAAAAACTTAATTTGTTTTTGTATGAAAAAATGTTATTGAATATATTCTTGCATTAACTTTTGTTTCTTGGCAAAGTCGTCCATACAGAAATGCGGCAACCGAAAGCTTTTCATTTTTCCATACTTCAGGAGTATTACCCGGCGCCGTTGAGTCACCCGGAGGTGTGTTTACGAGTGATAAAACGTCTCCGCCTCCACAACTTGGGCGGTTAGCCGCGGCTCGCTCGAAGTGGCCTACGTGACTAGCGGCCCCCTCGTAATGGTGCCGAATGCCAAGCGAACATCACCCTTATCAGCAACTTCTGCATCAACACTTCATACGCGAAAACCGTTCACACTGCACTCAAGACAAGTATATTTCCATAATCGTAAATTCCTCGACCGACCACGTTGCGTAACTATGAAAAACACACGTGTTAACGAGTCACGCATCAGCTGATTTTAGCAATACTCACCCCAACAGTTAATCAGGTCGACGGAGATCGCTAGGAAAGCCAGCAAACACTGTGTTTTACACATTTTGTCTCATGAATGTTGGATATTTTGTCATAAAAAACACATTTAGTTGGACGACCGTGCGTGTTTCTGCCAATGTTCTACAGGGCGGGAGTAAGCGACCGCGCCAACCGCGAGTTAAACCGAAACTAAAATTCCGTCAATAAAAAATGGGGTTATATGGTAGATTACTTTTTACAAATGCTTTCACACGTAAGGGGCCTCTGTAGTCCGGGGACCCTGTAGTCTGGGTAGGGCATCTGCTTTGCTCTTCAATTATTATTAAATATGTTAGGTGCTTACAAAGTCACCGCAAAAAGTGATCCGAATCTAGCTATACTCCTCTGAGCGCACACATGCACAATTTTGTGTATATTTACATTATATATATTTATGTATAAATGTATATAGTTTTTACACTTGTTGACCACACAACCCGACATCATAGACAATATTGAGATGATTATTGTTTGATTAAATAACTTTCATTGTTTACACGACTTTTTTTGACTAAATGAAATTAAGACAATTTTAGCCTTTTGTCCGCCTCAGTTTCGCAGTGACATATCTAATAGTATAAAATCTTTGAATATTTTTTTAGTCTAATACTTGTTTATTTTATCAACTACAGGACTATTTTTTTCCGGGTATACGGCGGTAAGGAAAAAGTTTTTCGAAAAAACTATTTAAGTACGAATGAATACACAAATGTCTGCTATTCTTTTCTAAGTTTTCCTCTCTGCCTCATAGTTAATAATTTCCTTATATTTTCCAATTAAATAAAACACTGTAGTAATACTTAAATTCGTTGAAATGGTTTTAATTCTGAACATTAGATCTCACAAACACTTTTACTCTTGACTTCCTGTTGAATTCCTTCCGGTTTAGTGCGTTGACATAGCACCAAAATAAATTTCGAATATCCTTGAATTTAGAATTAAATTATATTCATTACTAGCGGATGTCTGCGACTTCGTCCGCGTGAAAATCGAATGTAAACTTTCAACACCTATTTTACCTCTTCTATTTATATTTTCGCGTGTTTTATATATATGTAATAAACAGTCCACTAATTTTACATAAAATTTCAACCCCTTTTTAAACCTTTTGGGGGAAAATGTTGAAAAATCATAAATTATATTATTTTTAGTATTTTTTTTGTTTGAAGTTGTTGTACACAAACCAGTCCACCTGGTGGGGTTGACCAACACTACGCTTTCTAGTGAGGGGTCGCTATTCCATCACCTTGGAAACCCGACGTCCATCGGCTCTTCGAACTATGTGCCCGCCCATTGCCATTTCAGCTTCGCGACTCATTGAGCTATGTCGGTGGCTATGGACATTTAAAATTTACTACTACGTATTTATTTAAATAGAATAAAAAAGAGTTTAAATTTAACTTCAACATTATTACCAACGTATCTACGTACAAACAAGAATTGACCATGTCCCCAATAGTACGCGGTCGTGTTTGTAGTCTGTGCGTTCACAATCAAAGGTTAGAAATTAGGCAACAGGCAGGCAAATGTTCATCTATTATATTCAAATTCTGTAATGTAGTGTGTTTTTTTAACCGACTTAAAAAATAATAGGAGAAAGGAAGACTTCATTTCTCCTATTCTTTTTTACTTAATACGATTTTAACGTATTTCATTAACGAATTTCAATATAATTATAATTATAAATGAAAGAATCCTTTAACTTATCTTACATAATAATATATGTATAGTAAGTTTGTGTGTAAGTGTGTAAGTATTTTTGTTCCTCTTTTACGCTGCGACTACTGAAGCGATTTGGCTAAAATTTGAAATGGAAATTGATTTTACTTTAGATTAACACATAGACTACTTTACATCCCGGAAAAATCCATGGTTTCCGCGGGATTTGTAAAAAACTGAATTCCACGCAGACAAAGTCGCGCTAGTATACAATAAATAGTTTACTAATTTTACATAAAATTTCAACTCCTTTTTAAACTTACCTGGTACCTATGTATAGTCTAAATCCGTATTAGAAACGACCTCCACTCACCTGTTTAATAGATGAAAAGTGTTTTATATCAAATTTAGTTCCTTGAAAAAAAAAAGATATACCTACAAGTAAGTTTTTTTGTTTACAATTTTTTTTGTTTCAATAAAAGTATATATAAATTTATGAAAGTTGGTAATGTTATCGCCGTTTAGTGTTGGAAATAGTAGTCTGTGACGGATATGACGTCGCTCGATCTCATGTTGGCTTCAGTGTGCTTGTGGCGTTCGAGCCGTCCACATCTCTTGTTGTGTAATTATTTATGGGTTACTTGGGATAGGCGGAGAGAGTGACTTGAGTGGAAAAGGGGAGTGTTTGATATCAGTCAAAGGATCCTTTAACCCTACATACATCGTTCACAAGTGCGTGACTCCACTCAAGGTCATTCTCTGCCATTCTAGGCTCTTATTTTGGTTACAGTTTGATTTGCTAATTAAGTTGTCCTGACAAATGTTATGAATCATAACCTTTGTTCAACATTAGTTTTCTTATATTTGCAATCACCTTTTGAGTCCTATAATATCAGAAGTGGGATAAAGAACTTTTGCCCACAAAGTAAACAAAGATAACGAAGAAGTTTTAAACTACCCTAAATCAGGCCAATCGTTTTTCATTTAATTGTTAAATCTGGTATGAGAATCATTTTCATAAAAAGAGGGTAATAAATTAATTGAGTAAAGTACACCGATGAGTTTACATTACGGTAAAGTTAAATTCGAATATCAATAGAGTGTGAATCGTGATTCCAAATTTTAAGTATTGACGGTACAACTTTAGTATTGACGGTATTGACAGAAATTGTTTAGAAACTGTGTTCCACGGTATTCTCGATGAAATTTTGCGTTTTAATATTATGACAAGACGCGAAATATTGCCGTAAAGATTTCGTGTTAATAATTGCAACTTATAACTGTTTGAAATTTGTGAATTTTGGTTACCAGATTAAGTAACCCTACTGCCATTTTTCGATAAATATGAGTCATACACGATCTTAGATACAATGGTGACTTGAACTATATATAACCCTAGATACACAAGGCCCATACACACTCATTCGATGAAAAATGAGTCATACACGACCTTCAATAGTGGTTTGTACACGCTCAAGTTGTCAGTGTAAACGAAACTGCACCAGACACGGACGCGATCCAGGGACGGATGCGCCACCAGGATGGCCGAATGTTATCGCCGTTTAGTGTTGGAAATAGTAGTCTGTGACGGATATGACGTCGCTCGATCTCATGTTGGCTTCAGTGTGCTTGTGGCGTTCGAGCCGTCCACATCTCTTGTTGTGTAATTATTTATGGGTTACTTGGGATAGGCGGAGAGAGTGACTTGAGTGGAAAAGGGGAGTGTTTGATATCAGTCAAAGGATCCTTTAACCCTACATACATCGTTCACAAGTGCGTGACTCCACTCAAGGTCATTCTCTGCCATTCTAGGCTCTTATTTTGGTTACAGTTTGATTTGCTAATTAAGTTGTCCTGACAAATGTTATGAATCATAACCTTTGTTCAACATTAGTTTTCTTATATTTGCAATCACCTTTTGAGTCCTATAATAGTAATTATAAGAAAATCGTATCAACTTTCTTTACCTTGAACATTTAAACTATGAACCAATGATAAAGTAACTGCAATATATAGTTATCATTCGTGATAAGACCACACTAGTTGATACTACCACTACTAAGAATTTGCGCAGGTACCTTGTTATTGTTTTGTATTTTTGTTTAAGTACAACCAATCTCAATTTATTTTGTTCAATTAGTACGAAATAAATTATGTTTTACAATTTTTGATCAGCAAAGATATAGTATTTTCTGTAGGATTTATAAAATAAGAATTACCTACTTAATACAACAAAAAGGTAGTAGGTATTAAGTAAATTGGTAAAAATAAAAATATAAAAGTAGGTACCGGTAGCGAAAACTGAAATTTTCTCATAGGTAACCCGTTCATGTGGTTTTTAGTCTGAATGTGTTTTTGATTGAGTACGTTAAATTATGTATACCAACGTCCGTAGAACTCGTGGATTTTTAAAAGGTAACCCGCTAGGAATTGGGTTATTAGAAACCATCTCCCCTGGTACCTATGTCAGCCACGGACGATCAACGTATTTAGGATAGGTAGGTACCTTCTTACTGTTCAAATTTTTTATTTTCCAAAACACCTACCTGAGACAGAATACATAATGGCTAAGTACTTACGAGGTACAGGTAGTTAAGTAGGTAGTTGCTTTTTTATTACGGTGTAACGAAAAGGGTTTATTAATTAATTGTTTATTTAACACTGCTAAAACTCACGTGATACAACGTCGGAGTATGCCCGATTAGTTTTCAACCCATGCGGAGCCCTTAGTCATGAGCTGGTTCTTGCATAGCGGTACGATTTAAAATGATTAATTATTATTTACTGGCTGAGTAATTTATGTTCCGGTTAGTAATAAAAAGTTATGTGACAGATTTTACGTTTAAAAGAGAGAGTACTTTTATTTAAATGTACCTAATAGATATCTAAGTACCAGGTACACAGTTACCTACTTAACATGTAAGTTTAATTTACTGTCAATTAAATGTTTTTAAGTCACTGACCTTCGATTAATTAAAAAATCATTAAATTGCAAATTAAAAGATATCATTAACTTTCATACAATATGACTGTATTATTAGAGTTTTACATATTTACCTTAATTACAAATACTAGTTGGAGGGGAATGGGAATATTGGTCATATTTAAAAGATATGGCAAATATTAAAAAAGAAATTAAAAAAAAAAGGAATTAAAAAAAAAAGGAAAAACAAATGTAATATTTTAGTTAATATTTTACAAGTAGGCTTTGGTTATTATTTATTATCTATCTACCAATTTTTATTCTTTTATCTATGCTCATAAAGTTTAGTTTTTATCGCTTAAAAATCGTTTACGATTAAAAAACCAGCATCCAAATCGATCCATCCGTTTGAGGGCGACGGTGTCACTGACAGACGTGTAAACTTTTAATGCTTTTTTTTGCGTTGTTGGTTAAACAGAAGCGGGATACGTCTCGTTGAAGGTTAATGACAGTCTATTGAACCTAAAACCCAAATTACGAAAAAGTATGCCAGTATCGTACTGAAAATAGTTTTGCAAATCTTAAACAGTAAAGAAACTTTCTAGTTACAAGATAAACATAATCACTAAAGTAGAGAATGCAAGTAGGTAACATAGTCTAGAACAATCTGTAAAATTATAGGTACGTATTTATAACGAGTAGGTATGTTTAAAACATTCTTTTCATTGCATTTGAATTATCTGTTAACTTAAAAGATGTCATAGAAATATAAATCTTGTTCTATGAGTTTATTAGGAGACGATAACTACCTAAAAACTTAATTTGTTTTTGTATGAAAAAATGTTATTGAATATATTCTTGCATTAACTTTTGTTTCTTGGCAAAGTCGTCCATACAGAAATGCGGCAACCGAAAGCTTTTCATTTTTCCATACTTCAGGAGTATTACCCGGCGCCGTTGAGTCACCCGGAGGTGTGTTTACGAGTGATAAAACGTCTCCGCCTCCACAACTTGGGCGGTTAGCCGCGGCTCGCTCGAAGTGGCCTACGTGACTAGCGGCCCCCTCGTAATGGTGCCGAATGCCAAGCGAACATCACCCTTATCAGCAACTTCTGCATCAACACTTCATACGCGAAAACCGTTCACACTGCACTCAAGACAAGTATATTTCCATAATCGTAAATTCCTCGACCGACCACGTTGCGTAACTATGAAAAACACACGTGTTAACGAGTCACGCATCAGCTGATTTTAGCAATACTCACCCCAACAGTTAATCAGGTCGACGGAGATCGCTAGGAAAGCCAGCAAACACTGTGTTTTACACATTTTGTCTCATGAATGTTGGATATTTTGTCATAAAAAACACATTTAGTTGGACGACCGTGCGTGTTTCTGCCAATGTTCTACAGGGCGGGAGTAAGCGACCGCGCCAACCGCGAGTTAAACCGAAACTAAAATTCCGTCCGTTTTGCCGCGAAGTGAAATACTAAATAAACTCATTGAAGGCGCATGCCCGCAAACCGTAATACGCGAAATGATGATATCTTATCACGTTGCAAATTGGTTAGATTCGGAAATTGCAGTTGCCTTGAATAGTAACTATACGATCAAAAGATAATTAGTTACATAACGTGATACGTTCGTAACACAACAATTGGCAGTAAGATGCCGACAGAACGGTGCGTTTTATATGCATAGCTTGTTTACACAACTGTTTTTGTGCATTTAAATGAAATTTATTCGACTATTATCATTTACTTATTAATATTAAATAGTTTACAAAATCATAAAACTGCGTAGCGTAATATTTTGCGTTGAGCCAAGTAAATAGCAAATTAGTAACTCAAATAATAAAAGAATTGAATTTGGTAAATAAAACTCGTGCGCGTTGAGTTCTAATTTATGCAGTTTTCGTGCATTTCCCTTATGTACACAATAAAGTCGGTTCTCCGGTTCTACAATTTTTTTTTTCTACTTTGTTAAAATTAAGTATTTAAATTTTAACCGACTTCAAAAAAAAGGAGGAGGTTCTCAATTCGAGTCTTTTTTTTTTTTTGTATGTATGTTACACGATTACTTGAAGACTAATGAAATGGTTTGATTTTTTTTGTTTGAAAGGATATACTCCTGAGGTGGTCCCATTGTCATCATGTCAGGATCAGTCTGATGATGGTATCCTGGAGAAATCGAGGGGAACTTTCAAAACTCGTAAGAGCGACTAAAGCGTTTGTTAATATTTTCATAAAGCACTTTAAAGCACTACAATTTGACGAGGTCTGCATTCGATCTGTTGATAAACCCGAGGCACACGCGAGGGAACTGGACGAGAACTTTCCACTTTGTGACTGTTATTAGGGGTCTGGTGTTGAAGATGCAGGATAGGCAATGGAACTCATCACAGCCTTAAATTAGCTATTTTGTGATTGGGCTTGGTTGATTTGTATTGATGAGAACTTTTTACCTAGATAGGTGGGTATGGCTGTCTTCAGAGGTCTGATGATGAAGACGAGGACCAGTTATTGGAATTCCTCAAAGTTTTACCGTAGTTCCTTGTGATTGGGTTTGATTATTTTTTATTGATGAGAATTTTCCACCTACAAGGGTTGTGTCTGTTATTAGGGGTCTGATGGTGAAGACAAAGGGCAGGTAATGGAACTCATCACAGATTTAAATTAGCTATGTTGTGATTGGGCTCGGTTATTTGTATTGGTTAGATTTTTTCACCTAGACAGATTATTGCTGTCATGAGAGGTCTGATGATGAAGACGATGGACAGGTAATGGAACTCCTCAACGGCTTACAGTAGCTACCTTGTGATTGTGTTCGATCAATTTGTCTTGATAAGAACTTTCCACTTATGGTGCGTGCGCTGTAGCTTGGTGCTGGTGAAAATTGCCGTATGATGTTCATATTATGTAGGTAGGTACTATTATCGTGAATCGCGGCAAACTTTCAAGAGTAAAATGAACTGTCACCCGCACCTTGCTACAGCGCACGAGCTGTCGATGGGTGACTGTGACTGCCATTAGATAGACAACGCTATCCATCCAAAAATATACGACCAACCATCCCATCTTTAATACGACTCAAAGCAACTTACCTTTGGCGAAATTTTTCTTGCCTAGATCTATGTATGATTAAAATAGATTGATACCTAAATTGGAAAAATAAAAAAAAAATAAAAAAAAAACTCAATCGACATTAAAAACATAAAACGTACCGACTAAATTCAAAAACATCATATTATGTTCTACATGCTAATTAGTTTGCTTTTGCAGTTTGCTTTGCTGTTTGGTTTGGGCGTTTCTGAAAAAAGCACTAGTCTGCACTGCCGCTGCCTTCAAACTGATCAACAGGTAGAACATAATATGATGTTATTTTTCGCTTTTTAGTTTAGTCGGTACGTTTTATGTATTTGAAGTCTGTTGATTTCTTTACGTTTTTTTTTTATATTAAAGTATAAAAACTTTGGTCTGGTCTAATAAATGAATTTGGAATTTGACTTTGACTTTCACTTTTTGACATTTTTTCGCTAATCTCCGGAACTTCACGTTGTGGAAGCGTGGTTTCAGGAAGTGCGGGCGGATATCCGGTTTCAACGCACAATACGGCCTATAGAAATAATAATTTATACATCCTTTGGTATCTAATTTATAGGGGAGACTGGGGAGGGTTGACCAATTTTCAGCTTAGACGCGTATATTTTTTTAGTTTTAGCATAATATATTTTTGTAAAAATCAAAACATTTGATAGATAAACTATATGCATTTTAAATAAATGTCAATCATCTCAGAATCAATAATAATAAAGTGTATAGGCATGATTTTGTAATATAAGAAAAATGGGTCAACCTACCCCATGTCTGGGCAGGTTGACTTGTCAATAGGGGTAAATTGACCTATGATGAAATAATAGCTAGCGTTGACAGTTGCCTTATGATGTTCAAACTTTCAAGAGTGAAACGAACTGTCACCGTACCCATGCTATCTGAAAAACACTATAAATATAATATTAAAATAACAAGAAGTAACTATAATCATCTTATCTATATTGAAACAAATTATTATTATTTATTGACAATATAGACAAGTAAAATAAATATCTCGTTAAAAAAAACGATCAAAGTCAAAGTCAAAATTCATTTATTTCAAATAGACTTAGTTTACAAGCTATTTCGAAACGTCAGGTAATAATATTAAACTTAAGATAATGGTGATAATAATTATTCGAAAACTTAAAATTAAAGTTACGAGGGTTCCAAATCAAATATGTACTTTAAAAATTAAGCAACAAATATGTCGCGACTGTCACCAACGTACCTCGTTCAGCAGAAATAATACATTTATTAGTTTCGAAGCGCTAACGCGTCGAAACTGTGCCTCTGTAGAAAGAAGAATTGATGTGTAACATGGCTATTGGCTCGGTTTCGTCAATATTCTAAAATATATCACCAAGACTTATTATACGTATATCACAGATTAAAGAATAATATGCAGATAGAGCGCACAGAACACGACAGTGTCGTAGCCGTTCCAAATATAAAATTGAAACGCGTCGCATCAGTCATATTCAACATTATTCAAGAAAAATGGAGTCTTATGTTTTAAATATTTTAAAAACAACAGCAGCAGCGTGGTGAAGCCCGTGAAACCCATAAAAAACAAACGTCACGCGTCTCCTTGACATCCGCATGTGCAAACTTTTTCATAATTTGTATTTCAAAATTGAACCCTAACAACAATTACGTAAATTAATACCATAAAAATACTCCGTCTTATTTCTTTAGTTTTTGTGAACAGTTTTTAAAATGTTTAAAAACATAAAATTTTTCATGGATAATATTGAAAATTACTGATGCGACGGTTCGTGTCGTACTGACTCGAGAATGTATTACTCTTTGAATTTTGTATTTGGAGCTTGGAGATTGGAGCGGACACCTTCGTGTTCTGTACGCTCCATCTGTATATTATTGACTAGCGGACGCCCGCGACTTCGTCCGCGTGAAAGTCGTTGTAAACTTTCAACTACCCCTATCCTACCCTACCCTAACCTACCTCTACCCTACCCCTACCCTACCCCTGCCTAACCCTACCCTACCCTACCATACCCCTACCCTACTCATTAAGGCTGCACTTCTTTATTTATTCCTCCCACCGCGAGTCGCGTCGAGCGCGGCAACCGTTACACAAAAATAATCCTTAAAGCATGAATTAGTTATTCACGCGCGATGGCTTAGCGTTTTTCATGTACTTTAGTGTTTCTTTACCGATTTTTATGATTCTTTTTTTATTGAATAGGTAATAATGTTAACTTTCTTATTTGGGATGAGTGATGAGTGTTATGAACATAAGAGTAGACAAATATAATTAGAAAGCTCCGAACTGCTAAGCTATCGGGAGTTACACGTGTTATTGTGAGTCAACCATAAAAGATAGACATATATATGCTGTTGTGTTTTTATAGATAATTTTAAGGAGGACATTTCCGTCATACATGATTTCTATGTAGCTTTAACTATTAAGGCTGTACACGCGACGGAAGCTTAAAAAATTGAGTAACTTCTCCCGTTTTCTCAACATTTCTCTTCACTGCTCTGCTCCTATTGATCGTAGCGTAATGAAAAGTATACTATAACCTGCCCAGGAGTATGTTGAATAATTGTACCAAGTTTCGATTAAATCCGTCCAGTAGTTTTTGTTTCTATAAAGAACATAGACAGACAGACAGACAGACAGACAGACAGACAGACAAAAATTTTACTGATTGCATTTTTGGCATCAGTATCGATCACTAATCACCCCCTGATAGTTATTTTGGAAATATATTTCATGTACAGAATTGACCTCTCTACAGATTTATTATAAGTATAGATTAATCCGTGCTTATTACTGAAGTATTATTGCCTATTTTATTTATTAGCAAGTGGTCGTTAAGGTTGATTAAAAATTCGCCAAATTCGGATTATTAAGTACCTATATTATTATTATATTTATTGTTTTGTATATCCGCATTGTTCTGAGAAAAAAAGAATAACCTTAGCACACTGACTTTGACTGATTTACAACTTAAATAAAATAAAAAATTAAAACAATGAAACGGAGCAGGTTGACTAGGTAGTCAACTAGCCCCATTATAAAATGTAGGTTGGTGTAATCAGGGTAATCATTAATCAATACAATACATAGGTATAAATAAAATTGAAATGTCTATCTGTGAATTTTAAAATACCTACTTAACTGTGTTTTACCAAGTGCTTAGAGTTATTTACACGATACCAGAACAAAAAACCGGCCAAGTGCGTGTCAGGGTATGCGTAGTCTAGGATATACTCTTACCAAATCTTATCTTTCTAGTTTTAACATAATCTATTTCATAGTTATCCCACACTATGAAATTAACGGGCAAAAAGAAATTCATCCCTACTTTACATGTAGGCGAGGTACCCTAAAAAAAATCATTTAACAAAATTTTTTTTGTACGACTTTGTTCACATTTATAATGTACATATTCATGCTAATTTACAGCTTTCTAGTAGTAATAGTCTCTGCGCTAAACCGCGGACGGACGGACGGACAGACGGACATGACGAAACTAAAAGGGTTCCTTGTGGACTACGGAACCCTAATAAGCTTTTTTAAAATTTAAAGAATGGAATGATGAACTGTCAGCATTCATAAAATTGTGAGATTAAAATACCTATCCATCACAGCCTCTAACACTATTAGATGAGATTTGTATTAATGGTATTATTATGTAATCGGATCAACAACGCACATTTTGTACTTCAAATATTAGAAGGTCAACCATACGATAACATATATAAAATAAATTATATTTGTATTTTAAATTACAATTTATCTGTAAATATTATATAGCATAAAGGATACGATAACAGTGTTCACGTTCAGTGACATCTAACGAAAGATACTGTCGCTACTTAGTCAAGTGAAACGTGGTTTGAAACTCGGATCTTTTAACACCGGCTTATTTAGATGAAATCATAGATGGCGCTAGCAGTTATTATTCGCTAACTGGTTTGTCAGTTATTACCTACCAAAGATTACAATGTATTATTTACCTACTATTTATAAGGTGATGTGGTTTTACCTCGTACCATCATGAAATATGTATTTTTTTAACCGACTTCTAAAAGAGCAGGGGGTTCTCAATTAGTCGGAATCTTTCTATTTACGTTTGAAAGGGTACGCTTTTTATGGAATATAGAATAGTTCTTGGTTGCGAGCACGCCTGATAGGTAAGTGAATATGCACAATATTCACTTACCATCAGGCGTCATTGCAACCACACCATATAACACGCTTGATTATAGAACCTTCTCGTTATTGAAGTCGGTTAAAAGTGCCCATTCACTCTTAACTCGAATCATCTATATCTATACTTATAATAAATCTGTAGAGAGGTAAATTCTGTACATGATATATATTTCCAAAATAATTATCAGGTGGTGATTAATGATCGATACTAATGCCAAAAAAAGCAATCAGTAAAATAGTCTGTCTGTCTGTATGTTCTTTATAGAAATAAAAACTGCTCGACGGATTTTAACGAAACTTGGTACAATTATTCTTCATACTCCTGAGCTGGTTAAAGTATACTTTTCATCACGCAACGATCAATAGGAGCAGAGCAGTGAAGGGAAATGTTGGGAAAACGGGAGAAGTTACACCATTTTTCCAGCGATACTACTGTAAGGGTTGGATTAAAGAGATCTAAGGGCGGACGAAGTCGCGGGCGTCCGCTAGTAATAAAATAGATTTCTAAGTACGAGCGAGTAGGTGTATATAAACGAAATGATGTGAGGGGTGTAATGAATAGCTGTGATATTATTAATTTTAATGATTTCGGCATGTGCCCATAATAGTGCCCTAGGGGAAACTCGCGGGATCTTTTTGTAAACAAATAACAACTTAGTCAACATCTGTCCATTTTCAGAAATGATATGAACTGTTATAATAAACAGAGTGATATTTACATAATATATTTAACATAATCCCGACGTAATCGTTTATTTTTCATTCGCTTTTGTTTGTTAAATTCCGCATTCTGAAGCAGATGAGTTGTTTTCTCGCAAATAGCTAAGTTTGTTGTGGGCTCTTCTAGCCCTTGCTCATTTGCTTACCTAGCTATGCCACTGCTTAGGGGTTTGCTTGGTCCACTGGGTGTTGGTGGGTCGGATAGTACCTATTTCTACTTTAACATTTAATACTATAGATGTCACTAGCGCGTCGAAACTAAAGCGAACGAAACTGCCTAATTGACGTAATTTCATTAAGTCACATAAAACAAATGAGACCAATATATTGACTTATGACTACAATGTCGAGTTGTGTGAGTGAGATCCGGTACGATGCCGTGTAGAAACCGAAAGGGGTGTGGATTTTCATCCTCCTCCTAACAAGTTAGCCCGCTTCCATCTTAGACTGCATCATCACTTACCATCCGGTGAGATTGTAGTCAAGGGCTAACTTGTAAAGAATAAAAAAAAAAAATTAAAAAAAAAAAAAGATCACAAAATTGTGCATGTGCAGTAGAGTAGCTAAATTCGGATCACTTTTTGCGGTGATTTTGTAGGCACCTAACATATCGAATAGTATAAAATCTTTGCTCATAATTCATAACGCAACCAGTCATGGTATTGAGATAGTACTTAGTTATTTTATTGATTATATTAGGTACCTACTGAATCATTGCAAATCGTCTTCAAATTTCAAAAGAACCCCCTTTTCTATTTACTTTGCGGTTGTACGAACGTGAGAACTACGGCAGATATATTTGAACCATTTGGTCTAAGCCCAGGGGTGGAGCGATAAATGGATTAAACAAACCATTACCGTATTAGTGGCACTTGTTCGTCGGTCCCCAAGGGATCAATGGGGACTTACTGGGGGTGGAATATTGGCGAATAAAAAAAAAACTCTATCGTATTTATTCGATAGATCGTATCGTAAACGAATGGAACGTAGCTTTTATTTATTTAGTTTCAGTTTAGTTAGTTGCCTTACTTAATTACATTAAAACAGGGAGGTCTTACATTCGTGTCCTGCTTAAGTGAATTTGAGATTGTATGAAGTGCATGCCAGTACCACCAACCTGCACTGAAACAGCGTGGTGGGTCTATTAGCTCCAAAACCATCTAATACAGTGGCGTGCATAAGTTTTTTAACTAGGGTAAGCTCTTTACATACAAATTGTACAAAATTTAAAATTCCTTCTTCAATATACATTTGCAATCAATCCTCGTGGTATGCATTGCGTTTATGTATCTACTTGCGGACGCCCGCGACTTCATCCGCCCTTAGACCTCCTTAATACGACCCTCTTGCAAAATCCGTTCTAACTGGTTATCTACTAACTGTAAAATACCTCCTTGCCTAATTCCATCTAAATACGTCAAGTGGTTTACGAGATTTCGGCCTTTCGCATTTAAACAGATAGAAAAATTTAAAAAATCCGAAAAAAAAACTTGGTCAGTCACCCTATGGATTTTTTCAAAACTATTCAAATTTTAGTTTTAGGTATTATATCTACTATTTGCGTTTTATCCATTAACTAGTGGACGCCCTCGACTTCGTCCGCGTGGATGTCAATGTATACTTTAATCTCCTTTTTCACCACTTTAGGGGCTGAATCATGTTATATTTCTATTTTCTTTTAAGATTTATGAACAATTTTTTAAAACTGTAACTCTTAAAATGAAGGACTTTCCATACAAACTTTTAACCCCTATTTTATGCCCTTGGGGTTAGAATTGATCAAAATCCTTTCTTAGCGGATGCCTACGTCATAACATCTACCTGCATGCCACATTTCAGCCCGATCCGTCTAGTGGTTTGGGCTGTGCACTGATAGATCACTATGTCAGTCAGTCACCTTTGAGTCATATATATTTAGACTAGCTGGCGCCGCGCGGTTTCACCCGCGTGGTTCCCGTTCTATAGGAATATGGGGATAATATATAGCCTATAGCCTTCCTCGATAAATGGGCTATATAACACTGAAAGAATTTTTCAAATCGGTCCAGTAGTTCCTGAGATTAGCGAGTTCAATCAAACAAACAAACAAACTCTTCAGCTTTATAATATTAGTATAGATTACGGGACACTGTACAAGGTAAAGACGAAAGTCTAGTCCTAGTTAGCCGTTGAAAAAAGCTAATACAGTAATGATAATGTATATGTAAAAAGGTACCGAGTTACTAGGGCGCCATGAATATGAAATGAGTAAATCCCTTCTACAGACAACGAAATGTGTAAAGTTAGAATCAACGACTCAACTTTGAAGACTTTAGCGTATGAAACAAAGCTTGGAAAGTTTTGTATTTTCTTACCCACGTTTTTTTTTCTTTCACATAGGTTCTGGTTTATATACATAATAGTTGACGCCGCGCGGTTTTACCGGCGTGGTTCTTTTCCCGTATGAATATGGGGATAATGTATGCCTATTTTTTAAATAGGACTAGTAATTCCTGAGATTAGCAAACAAACTGCGTGGGTGTGAAGTCTTAGAAGTCTTAAAGAACTTTAGAGAAGTGCGCGCGAGGCAGAGGTAAGGACTGCGCGGGTACGGAGTTGAGCGTACATCGCTACCCCCCGGCACGCGCGGACCATCGGGCATGTTACGAACTAATTTGCCAAACTATAGCCTGTGTTATGGGTATTATGGTAGCTGATCTCATTATATTATATTATAAATTACATGTCAATACTTTTTATAACTCATCCAGACACTGGAAAACACCCATGCTCGTCACACAAATATTTTTCAGTTGTGGGAATCGAACCCATGGCCTTGTATGCAGAAAGCAGGGTCACCCACTGCGCCACGCGGCCGTACGTTTAAACAATCATACAAACAAACTATATGTTAGCATAACGTTGGAGTGTATATGAATAATAAGAGGCCTGAAATAGCCATACAAACTTCACTTTAGAAAACTTCACGCGGTGGATTTGCAAGTTGGAGGTCCTGGGTTCGATCTCCGGCTGGGCCGATTGAAGTTTTCCTTATTGGTCCAGGTCTTGCTGGTGACAGGCTTCGGCCGATAGTTAACACCCTACCGGCAAAAATGTACCGCTAAGCGATTTAACGTTTTGGACGATGTCGGGTAGAAACCGAAAGGGGTGTGGATTTTCATCCTACTCCTAACAAGTTAAGTAAGCTCGCTGCCATCTTAGATTGCATCATCACTCACCATCAGGTGAGATTTTAGTCAAGGACTAACTTATAAATAATAAAAAAAAAGTTGCGGCAACCCTTCAAAAAACATCGTTATAGATTTTTTTGAAGAGGACTATAAAAGTATAGGGTTGTCAATCAATCAATCAATTTATTTATTCATTTGTCATGAAGCTAAGTTTTTATTTATTTGTTGTTAATAATATTAGGTGCCTAATAGACCAAAGAGGTGAAAGAGGAGGTGAATCGCCGAATCCAGCTCGGCTGGGCAGCGTTCGGGAAACTCCGCGACATATTTTCGTCCGAAATTCCTCAGTGCCTAAAGAAAGTCTTCGAACAGTACGTGTTGCCAGTGATGACCGAAACTTGGTCGCTAACTATTTGCCTTATTAGAAGACTAAAAGTCACTCAGCGGGCGATGGAGCGAGCTATGCTTGGAGTTTCTATGCGTGATTGAATTAGAAATGAGGATATCCAAAGTCACTGACGTAGCTCAGCGAGTCGTGAAGCTGAAGTGGCAATGGGCAGGCCACATAGTTCAAAGAGACAATGGACGTTGGGGTCCCAAGGTGCTGGAATGGCGAAACGCACCGGAAAGCGCAGTGTTGGTCGACCCCCCACTGGGTGGACCGAGGACAAGCGGATGGAGCAGGAAACCGCTGGATGCTGGCGGCTCAAGACCGTTATGCTTGGAAGTCCATGCAAGAGGCCTATGTCCAGCAGTGGACGTCAATAGGCTAATAATGATGATGAAATGATGAATAGACCAAACGTTAGTGAATATGTCAGCTAACACCTTGAAACCTGCTACCTTCGAAAGCCACCAAACTCCTAGAAAAACTTTCAACATTTCTAAAATAAGGTAAGTCTGGTTATTGCAGGCTCTTTCATAACGTAAGTGGTCCTCAGATAACGTCTACGTCATAACTAAGCTACGCCTACACACTCTCAACGAGCAATATTTGTGGGAGTAGATTGAATCTCCTGCGTACGCATAAAATACTTCGTAGGTACTCGAGTCAGTGGCGTAGTGTGGGTTTTCTGTCTGTGCCTACTGGAAAATTTCCCGCCCGCCCTGAGCTTGGCAAATTCGTTCGTAACACTCTCGATGGTTCGCGCGGGCCGGGAGGGGGGTAGCGATGCCCCGCGCAGTCCTTCCCCCCCGTCACCCGCATATCATGGGAGTGTCATCAACAAACTTGCCAAGCTATAATTGTTACTTTAAAGTTAAAATATTTTATTCAACGGATTTCATTTTCATCGTACCTTCTTTTGAAAATCCAAGATTAACTTTTTTTATAAAGAATATTTGCCATAGATCTTTATAAATATGACAATTTCTTCTGCAATTAGTTGGAAAATACTGTTTTAGGAGCGTGCGTCATACCCGTTTACATCGTTAAGTAGGTACAGCGGGCGGGGATCGAAGCACCACCTCTCCCTGATGAATCCCCTTTACCAATGAGCTATTGAGGCTTCAAAGTACCACTGATTCGGAAGAAGCAGACATGTATTATAAGAAATGGCCAAACAAGCGAGGCGAATATTAGGTGCTTAATTACTCATACTGCAGGCATTGAAGTGATAGCTTATTTTATTAGATACTTCAAAATTATTGTATTCAATGGACCTAATTTACATCGTACAATTTTTTGAAAACCAAGACCAACTACCACTGCTATGGAAGAAGCACACATCAGCGAGAAGAAATGACCAATCAAGCGTGCCCAATTCGATTTATGATTAGAATTAGCAGTTCCTCGTCTCATGAGTTTTATAAGCCCTACACATTTGGATTTTCCATTTTTTTTAATTTCATTTTTCCCACGTCCTCCTTCGGATACCCCCGGGGCAACTTAGCTACGCTACTGACTCGTATTTCCGCGTTTTACATGTTATTCCGTACACGGCGCGTATTGTATTGGCAGTGTTTTCTTTGTTACCAAACATTTTATTGGGAAGTTTTATTAGGTTGCCGTTTTTTTTGGACAAGAATGCGAATATTCTGTTCTCGACTAAAATGGGGAGTTGTTTAACGTATTTAACTGTTTAATTTTGGGGTCCTGGGATTGAGTCCTTGGTCTTGTCTTGGAAATACAGAGTTTTTCTTTCTTCTAAGAAGTTTCAGTAGCAGTCTAGTAGTCTCTGACCAAGGCGCGTTTGGAACTCTCGTAACCTTAATTTTAAGTTTTCGACTATAATTAAATTATAAATTTTATTGACGTTTCAAAAGTGCTTATAACCTAAAATAGGTGATCAAAATAAGATTTATACTAATAACATAAAGTGTGTATTTAAATTTATAAAGGTTGTGGTATTGTAGGGGGTACCCTCTGGATCTATTAAACCGATTTTGAAAACCGAAAATTCTTTTACCACTAGAATGTCACGTTATTTGCGAATATCATATGCCCTTAATTATCCGTAATATCTCCGTATTCTCACTAACTACGCGGGTGAAACCGCGGAGTATCGGCTTGTCAATTGAAAAATTATTGGATTCAATGGAACAATGTAGTCAAAAATTGTGAACTGCTTCTTCTGTAACTCTCAAAACGATGGACGTCTATTAGGAACAAAAACAAACAGACACTTTTCAGAAGTAATTCGCTAGATTGCCTTCCGAAAGTATTTTCAAACAATCAAATCAATAGTTTTTTTTTAATCCAATTACTTTTTTATTTTATTTTGGGTTTGAGTTAACCCTGTATTTTTATTTAATATCTCTATTGAATACAGATCAAGTGTTAGCATTTGAAATTATTTAATCCTTCTAATCCATGGAGTAACCACAGGTCGAAACTAAATCGGGCTTAGAGCCGGGATTAAAATATGAATACTTAATGACGACAGCAATCTCACTTGGCTCGGGATCCTTTTAGGGTTGCCAAATACAATAAGTATATTGTATCCTTTGGAGCTAGGACAACACAACCTCACTCCCAAGACGAGAAAAGGCTAAGTACAAACACTCACAAACACACTTTTTTTTTTAAGTAATAAATTATATTTAAAAAAACAATTGACTGTAAGATATACTATTTTTTTGAGATTTTTGTTAAAAAGCTTTTATTTTTATGTTTTTAGTGTATTCTTGTATAGTGAACGAAAGCGCCACAGTACGGGAAATTTCGTTATTTTCAATATAACTCAAAATTACTGAACCGATTTTCATGAAAATTTAATGGGACCAATCTGGAATCTCTTTCAAACAAAAACAGAATTTTCAAAATTGGTTAAGAAATGACGAAGTTATGAGGTAACGCACATGAAAAAAATTGAGAACGTCCTCCTCTTTTTGAAGTAGGTTAAAAACCGTAAAATACCACTCACCGCATGAGCTATATTTACTGATCGTTCTAAAGGAAGCACCAAAACATATTAAGTTTCTGTTTGGCTAACGCTCTTTCGGTTTAACATAAAAACGCGCCTTTCCGCTTGTTTCTGTAACAATCAAAGCCAATTTAAGTCTTTGGAAAATGAAAAATCTGTACCTATACTATTTCAAACCAATAAACAGCATAAAGTATAATATTTGAGACTCATTAAAAGACCATTCATATAATAATTATTATTATTATATAAAAGACCATTTTAGTTAGATTATTTGTATAACTTAATGACATTTACTCGTATGTATTTATTACATAAAAATCCCTGTAGATTTTTACAGCTGAATTAAATCTGAACTGATCGTGTGTTGGTCGCGATGTGCATAACATCATGCCGATAGCGACCATCAGTTTTATCGGCTGTCAAGGCGTTAGCGCTACAGACATGTGAGATTACTTGATCGTCAGTGGTTGACACAACGATGACCAAAATCGTATCGACACAAAGTCATTGAAAACGACATTTGACATTTGACAGTATACTCACAGACATTTTGAGATTTATGGAGCTCTAAAATCTACAGGCATTTTTCACACTTCACACTAATGTTATAAAGCCGAAAGTTTGTGTGTAAGTGTGAAAGTGTGTAAGTATGTTTGTTCCTCTTTTACGCTGCGGCTACTGAAGCGATTTGACTGAAATTTGGAATGGAAATAGATTTTACTCTGGTTTAACATATAGGCTACTTTTCATCCCAGAAAAATCCATGGTTCCCGCGGGATTTGTAAAAAACTGAATTCCACGCGGACGAAGTCGCGCGCGTCCGTTATTATGTAATAAATACGAGTATAATACGAGTAAATGTTAAAATTAAAAAAATGTTAAAGATTGACAACCCTAGCCTCCTTTGGTGTTGGTGTTATGATTTTTTAAAATATAAGTACGAGTGTACAAAGTGGAATGAATGCTAAATCATTACGCCCTTACATGAGGCCGTAGTTTTAACCCTTATGCCACGATAGTGCAACTATGTTTTGCAATAGAGTAGGTAATAGTTGAGTTAGATATTAATATAGTGTGAATATACAGGGTGATTCGGTCTTTAGTGCGGATATTTTTTTTCGTGGTTCTGTATCATTAATAGAATATAAATCTACAAACAGTTCGATACATTTAATGTAATTTTTTTTTTAATTTATGTCTCTAAAATAACAAAATAATGTACATATTATTACTAAACAAGATATATTCAGCTTAAAAGTGATCTGGTGACGTCCTTTAGGTATCAAACAAAAATAAAATAAACGCACAATAGGGTGATCCTAAAATTCTGTTCAAAAGTAAATAACTTTAGCTAACGATAATTTTGTTATTTTTGAGTTAAAAAAAAAAAGAAAAAATACGTGATCATTAAATTTTGTTTATGTACAAAATATAAAAATATCCGCACTAAAAAAATTTTCTTCCTGTATGTACTTAATGTGTGATTTTTTTTTACGTTGACAGAACGAGCAAATAGGTCACCTGTAGCGCTATTTTGTAATGATGTTTTTATGTTATTATAAGCGGCTTAAGTTTATGTTTACCGCCGAAAGCTAGTTGGTTGCTTGCAACAATACAGTAATGTATTAACCATTGGGGAGAAGTTGTCAAGTTCAGTAAATAAGTCCAGACGAAGCTTGACGGAGTATCCTACATTTTTATAGCTCGACAGTGTGAAATTCTAATTCATTTATATCTATCTATTGTATTGTGTTAGATAGAGAGAATTAGAATAGCGTTTTCTTTTTATGATAAAAAAACGTCGCTTCGATTGGCTTACTGGCTCTTCATCATAATCAGTCCTTTTGTTTACTTTAAATACCAAAAACAATGAACAGGCAGATTATGGTCTTCTTCTTGGTCGCATTGTTCATTGCTGAAGGTCGTGTCCGCACTGCAGTCCCTTTGATACGTTGTTAACAATTCGGCTCTACACAGTCCAGTCCTCAGCTTTTCTAATGGCTGTTGTTACAGGGAGACCAGACCAGTGAGTGACTTAACCTGGTCAGACCAGCGGGTAGGTGATCGGCCGCGTGGTCGTTTCGTTTCCCTACCATATTATATATATTCCATAATATACCTACAGATTATGGTACGCAGACAGATAAGTGTGTAAAACTTATAAAACTTTATTTTTAACATCGGGTGTTGGTTTACATTTTCAATTAACTCGAGCAGTGAATAAATTCAAGAATTTCCCTGTTACAACTCGTGCGCATTAACTTGACCCCTGGCTACAAAACACAAACAAACATCATTCAAGCCAGGTGTCACGTTAATCCGCACTAGCTTTATCTAGGAAAGCATATACAAAGTGCGCCAGGAAGGTCGGTAGATACGCTATCTAGATGGTGCATAGTTTATGACTTGACGCATACTCCACGAAATCCGTGTCCAAGTTTTGATACTGCGCCAAAGTGCAACAAAGTTTTGGCAACTAAGCTACACTGTAGTTAACAAGCAAAGTTGTTGCAACTTCGTAATGTTATCTAATCTACGCAACAAGACAGAAAGCTACGTAATGAAGTAATCCAGACTAATATTAAGTTTGACTAAGACTTCAGAAACTAAATATCACGTGTCTCAAACGGTGAAGGAAAAACATCGTAAGGGGACCAGCATACCTGAGAATTTTCTTTATTCTCGACTTGTGTGAAGTCTGCCAATCCGCATTGGGCCAGCGTGGTGGACTATTAGCCTAATCCCTCTTATTCGGAGAGCAGACTCGTGCTCAACAATGAGCCGAATATGGATTGTTAATGATGAAGTCTGACTACCCGCATTAGAGCAGCTTGGTGGGTCTACGCTCCATATCTCTTCTACTAGGCCTGGCCCTACTAATTATAGTAGGCCTTTTAAATAGACTTATAAATACTCGTATGCCATTGGATGCAACAGTAATGAACTTTTTATCTTGAAAACATACATGGTTCCCTCGGGATTTGTGAAAAACTTAATTTTACGTAGACGAAGTCGCGTGTGTCCGTTAGTATGTAATACTATATTCACAAAGATTTAAATAAAAATATGGTAGTCATAAGATGTACGTGTATGTAGTTATTAGATATTTCTAAATATTTGAATAAGTTAAAAAGTTTTCTGTAAATAACTTGTTTGTTGGGTTTCTCAGAATTTCTTTTCTTTCGATACCTCTTCGCAACCTTCAAGTTTGATGTAAGGTGCTTAAGTATTTGTTTGAAAGTATATGTTTACTTAAGCTCGTGTTGATATATGTTATTTTTTTCTTTTACTTTTCGAATTACCTACATTAAAGCTATTCGTAGTCTTTTTTAACACCCGATAACTATATCTTTAGAGGATTTTTGGACTTCTTTATTGAAAACCATGGCACTTTTATTCACATAGATCTAAAAAAATAGTCCATATAGAGGAACTGGTCCGTTTTGCATCGTTTTCAACGAATTTTTATACAAGATATACTATGTTACGTGCCT
Source organism: Bicyclus anynana (assembly GCF_947172395.1). NCBI lineage: Eukaryota > Metazoa > Arthropoda > Insecta > Lepidoptera > Nymphalidae > Bicyclus > Bicyclus anynana. Next base: position 12,384,386 of record NC_069097.1, on the reverse strand, counting down.
ATAAAATTCACCGCAAAAAGAGATCAGAATTAAGCTACTCCTAAATTGCTAAGCACACACATGCACAATTTTGTATTCACTTACATTATTTATGTATTTATACTTATACAGTTTTTACACTGCCTAAACACACAACTCGGCATTGTAGACAATATTTAGTTACGTATTTATTATTTGTTGAAATAAGTTTCGTTGTTTATTAGGCGACTAAATGTAATTAAGCCAATTAGCCACCTTTGTTCGATCGTTCGCGTTTGTCATGATGTCAAGCACATCGCGACTAACACATGATCAGTTTTATCGGCTGTCAAACGGTTAGCACTGGAGGCATGTGAGATTACTTACTTGATCGTCGGTGGCGGACATTATCCTACGTCGGTCCGTCACTCGACTCGACCGAGTACTCGCCTCGAGTAGTCTCGCACTCGCTCGACTAACGACTTTAGTCAGTGCAGTGTTGTGTTAAAGGAAGGTTGTGTCGAACGTTTCTTCGTAAAACTTGCGTATTTATAAACTTTACTCTGTTGTTTTTACAGTGCATTTTTTATACAACAATCGCTCTACAACTAAAGATTACATATCGTGACTTGATATTATTTGTTATTTTTTTTTTTGGTTTTTGTGTTGTGTTTGGTTTTGTTCGGAGTTATTTTGGCGGTTATGATGTAACGCCGGTTCCCAGGTTCGAGTCCCCGTAGGATGGGCAGAGTGGAGTGAAAATGCACACTTCAATGATGATGGTGAGCTATTTTGGTTTGGCAGCGCTATGCCAATTTCAGTGCTAAGTAGTGTATTTTCGCTTGTGTAATGAATAATGATTTATATGCGATTTAGCAGGTATCTGACTCAAATAATTTATATTATGTACGTTTATTTTTAGTATTTCTCACCTATCTTGGTAATTTTTAAAGTCTTCTGTCATTTTGCACCAGGTGCCAGTTAATGCGCTAACGAGTTATAATTAACTTCTAAGTAGGTAATTCATTTTTTTATTTTTTTTTTATAACCGTTTTTAATTGAATTTTTTATTAGACATAACATAATTTTCTCAATTATGGCGTTGCATATTTTGCATGGCATCTACAGGGTTACCTACTTAATGAGTAGTGGATTTTCATGCTTTTGATGCGAGTTATTAAAAAAGTTACATTAACTGGGGTTCTCTGTCAATTTGTCAGTTAGTAGATAACTGGTTGATTCATTTCGTAGTTGCTAAGTTTATGAATATCCCGTTGAATTGAAAAAATGGGCAGGTGTACACCATTACCCATGGGTTTTCATACTTATCTAACCCTTCAAGGGCGATGGCACGAGTAATTACCTACCTTAGACGACGCAGGTTGATTTGAACTGTTATCACTGTTATGATAACATTCCAAGTCCGCCAAAACTCGTGTTTTATTCCACAATGCTGTGACAAAACAGGTTGGTGGGCTCAATTATTAAAACATTATAATCTTATTGTCTGATTTTACGTCATTATCATTTATTTAGGGACATATTTTAATTACCAGGTCAGCACATCGATACGCTACGATGTATTTTAAAGACATAATTTTCCTGAAATGATTAATTGATTATGTTGTTTGACTAGAAGACTTTACCTACGAGTAAAGCTACTGTTACACAATCATGCTCATTTTAAGCACGAAAGCATGCTACTATTGAGCACTTGCTACTTATTAGCATTTGTATCGCAACATTGCTATTAATGAGCATGCTTATTTCGAGTTTGCTCAAGAATCAACAGTAAGTAAAAAAAAAAGTTTTTCCAATCCGATTAGAAGTTTCACAGATTAGCGCGCTTAAACAAACTTACACTCTATTAAAAACATAGGTAGCTTACCACTGGTGGGTACATTACCCAACATTTTTTAGAGCTTAAGCAGAAAATAAATCAATATCTTCGATGTTTAGACGCCATAAAATTATGGGATGTTCGTATTATGAAAGTAAACAAGGAAGTCTGTGGCCATGTGCGAAGGGTTTGTTATGTTTGACGGGTAACGGTTAACTGGTGGATTGTTCAGTTTAAACATTCTTGTTATTCATTCACTGGCAATATCATAACTAACTGCTTCGTTGCTTACTTACTAGTAGTAAGCTAGCAGGGGCCGATCTAGTAATTTTGCTACTCAGGGCAAAGATAAATGTTGCCGCCCTTTATACATCAAACTATCATGTTTTTGAAAAATGACCTGAAAGTGTACCTAATTACATAATTTTCAGGCTTATTTGTTTCGTTAAAAAAATTAGGGGTTTCAGTTTTCCGAATATCTTCAAAAGTGTGGGGTAGGGTTTGCTCAATTTTCGTCGTCTTTTTAAAAAGGTAACTTGGAAACTATTTATTTCAAAATTACAAAAAATATATATTTGAAATCCTCATACCAAGTTCCTTTCATTTGTGTTTTTGTTGGTGGCAATGCGCATGATGCGACCTAAACACGATCAGTTTTATCGGCTGTCAAGCCGTTAGCGCTGCACGACTTGATCGTCAGTGGCTGACGTCCGCTGAGAACGGATTTTGCGGATGAAGTTGCGGGCATCCTCTAGTTATTTATACAGCTGACATAATAAAGTATCTACGTAGGTCATCAACCCATATTCGGCTCACTGCTGAGCTTGAGTCTCCTCCGAGGGTTAGGCCATTAGTCCACCACGGTGGCCCAATGTGGATTGGCAGACACACAAGCAGAGAATAAAGAAAATTTTCCGGTGTGCAGGTTTCCTCACGATGTTTTTCCTTCACCGTTTGAGACACGTGATAATTAATTTCTTAAAATGCGCACAACTGAAAAGTTGTGCATGCTTCGGACCGGATTCAAACCCACACCATCCGGAATTGGAAGCTGAGGTCATATCCACTGGGCTATCAATCTATCTACGTAGGTACTTAAGTACATTCTTACCTACGAGTATACGTACTTTAGGGGAGTAAAGGGCAGTATAACAAAAAAGGCATTACAATATAAAACTTCATTAAGAAGGGGGTTTTAAAAGTTCCACCCTTACGAATGCAAATTGCAGAGTAGCAAAAGGGGAACCGTAAATTTAGCTTTAGGCGAAAAGGGCACTCGAAAAATATGCGAACAAATAACTCGTTATCTCGAACAAAAGAATAACTAACATTAGCATGAACCTTGAAACAATCACCCACAACAAATAACTAATTCGAGTTTCGTTCGTTACCATCGTATACTAGCGGATACTAGCGACTTCGTCCATATGGAGGCTTTCGTCATCATCATAATTATCATCCCATATTCGGCTCACTGCTGAGCTCGGGGCTCTTCTCAGAATGCACTTAATTTCGTTAAAAATTAAAAACTAATTAGAAGAAGAAAGAAGAAAGAAAAATCTTATTTGGCAAAACACAAAAAAGGAAAACATGACACATAAATACAAATAGAAAAATATTAAATATTACTACCAAATTTTTGTGAGTGCCCCAGCTATCTGAACTAGTTAGAAACTATCTCAGAAAGCTGGAACTTCCCTACTATATATACAATCCAATCCTATAAATATTATCATAAAATTATGCCCTTGTACGTTAGTATTTGTGTGTGTGCAATTGTGTGTGTGTGTGTGTAATTATGTGTGTGTGATTATGTGTGTGTGTGATTATGTGTGTGTGTGATTGTGTGTGTGTGTGTATGTGTGTTTGCGGGTGTGAGTATGTGATTTATGATTTTACATTTACATAACTATACACTACAATGATGATGCTAGCAGTCAGCCTCTTGATATATCTATAGTCCTATATATTATGTAGACGGTTTGATAAAGCGATTCAGATTATCTTAGAATTTGGAGTAATTCTTCTGTTTGCTCATAAGAGCGGGTCTGCAACCATTTTGTTAAACAAGTTTTACACTGTTTGATGGTAAGAGGATAGATGTTAATGATTCTGTTTAACTTGTTATAAATTCTGGAGCTAGAAATATAGAAATGCCTCCGAGCAACTTGTGTTCTGTGTTTGGTAGCGTGACATACTATGTCAGATCTTCTTTTGTTTAGATTATTATGAAAATATAATCTGCTAGGCTATTCTCTAACTTTGAGTAACTGTAGTGGATATGCACGAAAATTACCAACTTGCTATTAATTATATTAATATTTTATTAATTAAGTAATATTTATAATCAATATTTACTAGATTTCCGTGGAGCAGTGGTGTGCGCGATGAATTTAAAACACGTGGGTCCTGGGTTCGATCCCTCGCTGGGTCGGTTTTTTATTTTGATTCAGGTGGCAGGCTTCGGTCGTGGCCAGTTACTCTACCCATAAATACGTACCGCCAAGCGACTTAGCTTTCTGGTTCCGGTACGATATCGTGTAAAAATCGAAAGGGTGTGGATTTTCATCCTACTCTTAAAAAAGTTAGCTCACATCTATCTTAGATTGCATCATCACTTACCATCAAGTGAGATTGTAGTCAAGGGCTAACTTGTAAAGAATAGGAAAAGGAGACCCACAAAATACTATAATTATTGGTGTCAATATTATAAATAAAAATTAATAATATGTAAGAGTAAGGTTAGTAAAAACGGGAATTACGCCTGAACTTACCGCATGGCTAGTAGAAAATACAATTGAAAATGCGACTAATTATATGATTTGTAAGTATGCATCACTATAATTCATTAGTGGCAAGAAAATGTATTGTGAGAAAACGAGTAATTTTATGAAGAAATCCGAGATATGTACGTCTAACTGATATGAGAAAAAGTCAGCCGAGCGATGCGTCTGCTACGCTTCAGTTATCTCCTAGTTTCGTATATACCTAAAGTTATTTTAGTCATGTTGCACTACTTAGCAATGCTTATGACTTCGCTTCGTATAACGCGGAGGTTATGAGTATGATAATGTTTATATTTACATTAATTGATTATGAAACACGGCAAAAACTCACGTGATATTAAGTCGGAGTATGCCCGACTAATTTCGAACCCAGTCCTTAGTCATGAGCTGGTTCTTGCAACGCGACACGATCCAAACAGATTGTTTGGAGTTCGGAGTTTGGATCGTGCCGCGTTGCAAGAACCAGCTCATGACTAAGGGCCCCGTATGGGTTCGAAACTAGTCGGGCATACTTCGACTTAATATCACGTGAGTTTTAGGCCTGTTTCATAATCAATTTATATTTACCGCCACAAAAATAGCAACTTGATTTTGTTGTAGTTTTCATACGACAGGTCATCATCATTATCATTAACAACCCATAGGCTCCCTATTGAGCACGAGTCTCCTCTTAGAATGAGAGGGATTAGGCCTTAGTCCACCACGCTGGCTAAATGCGGATTGGCAGACTTCACACTCGTAGAGAATTAAGAACTTTTATTACCTCACGATGTTTTTCTTTTCACCGTTTGAGATACGTAAAGTTGGAGCAGCATGCGCCGGTCCGGATTCGAACCTATGTCCTCCGAATCAAAGGTTTAGGTCATATCTACAGGGCTATAACGTCACATGAACTGCCAAGCATTATCATTAGCTGATGCAAGATTGAACGCAACGGTGAATGCATCGGTGAATGCGCGAGGCAAGAAAAGGTCTATTCTATGTACTAATATCATAAAGAGGAAAAGTTTGTGGTATTGTAGGGGGTAATCTCTCTTTCTAATAAACTGATTTTGAAAATTCTTAAACCATTCGAAAGCCACGTTATTTGTGAGTGTCGTAGGTTACATTTCATCCGCGTATACCCTCGGAACCGGAAACAACTTGGGTGAAACTGCGGAGAGTCAGCTAGTCATATATAAGATCATTGTCGTCCATGCATGATTAAACTGTCATATCAAAAGGAAACGAAAATGAAACTTCATAAGGATTCCAATACTATTCTGATTGGAATGATGAAACTTTTCGTAAAATTCAAACAATTTGATTAACCACGGCTTTGTTTGAAACATTTGTCAAACACTTAATGAACAAGCCAGGTTTGACAAGCAAATTATCAAACATGTTTTATCTCTAACGCTCACTGAACGTATCAGTGTGCATTAAGCCTTATTTATTCAAACAGTAGATGTCAATGCATTATAATCATCATCCGGTGAAAGTATTCAAAGATCTATTATTAAATAAAAGTATTACCGATTATCCGAAAGATTATAGACATGACTGTTGACTTAAAGACTCCGTGTATTAACAACTCGTTTTGTTGTGTGTGCGATTGTTCAAAATGACGTAAGTAAAGCTTTGCGTTCATTGTTGCGTTTAACCCTAATCTGTGACAATGTTTCAAGAACTTGAAAGTTTGAGCTTCGGATTCATTTCTATCTCTCTCTATCTTAAGTAACGTGTAAGAGATATAGACGAGTTCGATATCAGACTGTCAATTTCTAAAATAAACTTACAGAATAGAGTCTGACATTCTCAAGACTGCTTTTAAAAACACGAATTGATTAGGCAAACGCAAATTTTAACGCAACACCAAAGCATTAATGACTCCAAGGCTTTGAAACGGTTAGGGTCAGAGTTTAGACGCACCTTGCTGTTAGAAGAGCCGTGATAGCCCAGTGGAAATGACCTCTGTCTCCGATTCCGGAGGGTGTGGGTTCGAATTCGGTTTAGGGCATTCACCTCCAACTTTTCCGTTACGTGCATTTTAGGAAATTAAATATCACGTGTCTCAAACGGTGAAGGAAGAACATCGTGAGGAAACCTGCATATCAGAGAATTTTCTTAATTCTCTGCGTGTGTGAAGTCTACCAATCTGCATTGGGCCAGCGTGGTGTACTATTGGCCTAACCCCTCTCATTCTGAGAGGAGACTCGAGCTCAGCAGTGAGCCGACTATGGGTTGATAATGTGTTGCTGTTCGTCATTTGCCATTCCCATTCACCTACTTATATAACTTCAAATAATTTTAAACGATTTTTCGTGTACGCTACTCCTATCTATCGATTTAAATATTTGCTGATTCAATATTAGATTAGGTAGGTTCTTTACAAAAAAAGGAAAAATGCAAGCATTAAATCGTAAAGTGTCAACTTGTTCAAATATTGATTTTGTTTATCGATAAGTCCTTGACGTCCCCAAGTGGCTATCTTCTCTTATCCAAAACTCCATTCCGAAGACATTAATGATAGACTGGTGACAGTTGCAGGCGATTATGTGCTTTAATAATATGAATTTGAGTCCGTTTTTGTATGTTCGTGATAGTTTAGTCATATATTGTAACAATACAAGCGATAAAGAACAACTGCAAGATAGATAAAATATAACGTGCAGTTTGCGAAATATGGCGCGCTATCATTTTGTTCAGTACATATTTGCAATGTACGAGTATTTAGATATTGTAAAACAATAACAATGACTTATAGCTGGTGGCCTTTTCACTAACTTTGGTATATTAGCCATCTTATATAATTAACATCAAATCAATAACAAACACATTTTTTCGTAATCCGTAAAGCTAACGAAATTGTTAACGAAAATCGTAATATCAAGAACACTGGTTAGTAATTTTGATCAATTAGCAATAATATTAATAGTAAATACTACATCACGTTAACTAAATGTTAACTAAGTGTTTCACGTTAAGTAAATGGAGTCGTGATAGTCGTGAGCCGTGATAGCCCAGTGGCCATATGACCTCTGCCTCCGATTTCGGAGGGTGTGGGTTCGAATCCGGTCCGGGGCATGCACCTCCAACTTTTCAGTTGTGTGCATTTTAAGAAATTAAATATCACGTGTCTCAATCGGTGAAGGAAAACATCGTGAGGAAACCTGCATACCAGAGAATTTCTTAATTCTCTGCGTGTGTGAAGTCTGCCAATCCGCGTTGGGCCAGCGTGGTGGACTATTGGCCTAACCCCTCTCATTCTGAGAGGAGACTCGAGCTTAACAGTGAGCCGATTAAGGGTTGAAAATGATGATGATGATGAGTAAATAACAGTATATCAACAAAAATATTTATCAATAAAGTTTGTGGGATCACAATACAACAAACTTAATAGGGGGTAATCTCTGGATCTACTGAACCGATTTTGAAAATTCTTTTACCACTAGAAAGCCACGTTATTTGTGAATGACGTAGGCGCGGGTGAAACCGCGTGGTGTCGACTAGCAAAGAAATCGTTGTGTGACTATGAGTAGATATATCGTGAGCACGTCCATGTTTATTTATACTTATCAATCAGAGAACCGAGTGAAAGTAGACCGAATTAAGTTCTTTGATTGATTTGAGGGCCGTGTGGCGCAGTGGGTAGTGACCCTGCTTTCTGCGTCTACGGCCGTGGGTTCGATTCCCACAACTGGAAAATATTTGTGTGATGAACATGGGTTTTTTCCAGTGTCTGTGTGTATTTATACATTATATAACTGCTCTGTATGCTTATTGCTTTGATGTGTATTGTTTAAGTATATTTATTTATTTATTTATTTATTTATTTATTGGGCAGTTCATATAAATATCAGAAGTAATAGCAAATGCCTGCGACTTTCTTCGCGTTGAGAATACACAATATACCATCCATATTAATATTACCTATTTAATGCAAAAATAACTCTTTTTGTCTGCTAACTTGATTAGCGGTAAATTTTATGTAAATACTAGCTGACGCCGCGCGGTTTAGCTACGTGGTTCCCGTTCCCGTAGGTATACGGTGATAAAATATAAGCCTAGCCTTCCTCGTTAAGAGTGTGCAATATGTAATTTGGTGGTTACAAATGGTTTTGGATCTCAGATTCTGGAAAAGTTAGGAGCCTGATATTTGGGTAAATGATATTTTAAAGTGTTAGCTTCGTTATGACTACCTATACAAAATACACAATTTGTAAAACTTTTCTCGATAGTTAATTTTTTTGAAAAACACATGTTTTGCTCACATTTTGCTTTCAATCTCAGGAAAAACAAACTCATTTTCTTAAATTTTTGTTTTGTATAGAAAATTAGGTATATATCTTGAACATCCATTTTGTTTTTCGTTATGTTGTTTAATTTACTTGCAATTAGGTAAAAATAGTTTTGGCGCTCACGTCATAAAATTTGCGTCGCGCGTCAATCGCTCCGTGCTTTTCACTCACGTGAAAGTTATAATTCGGCGTCTTGTTTGCGCTTCGAATTTTATCCATATCGGAACGACGCGCTGCGCGCTCTTAAATAGGTTACCTAAAACTGGAAGAATTTTTCAAATCGTACCAGTAGTTCCTGAGATTAGCGCGTTCAAGCAACAACAAACTCTTCAGCTTTATAATATTAGTATAGATAACGGAAAAAAACAGAAAGCGTACTCGTATAGAGAGGTTATGAGGCAGAGTATTGTTTACACACTTTTTCCAGCGACGTGTTAATTTTAGACAGGACCGCACACGTCCGGTCGCCTGACCGTATCCCGTTCATTCAGAGTTACGAGCTTCAAGGAGTTAAACACAAGATACATTATGCGGCAGACTTGTCCATAGACAACCTCCGTGGCCGTTTTTGACGGCCTCCGTGGCGCAGTGGTATGCGCGGTGGATTTACAAAACGGAGGTCCTGGGCTCGATCCACGGCTGGGCAGAGTGAGATTTTCTTAATTTGTCCAGGTCTGGCTGGTGGGAGGCTTCGGCCGTGGCTAGTTACCACCCTATCGGCAAAGACGTACCGCCAAGCGATTTAGCGTTCTGGTACGATGCCGTGTAGAAACCGAAAGGGGTGTGGATTTTTATCCTCCTCCTAACAAGTTAGCCCGCTTCCATGTTAGACTGCATCATCACTTACCATCAGGTGAGATTGTAGTCAAGGGCTAACTTGTAAAGAATTAAAAAAAAAGACACTACAACAGGCTGAACCTGTTGCCTATAACCAAAGGTTTTATACTACTAGATATGTTACGTGCCTACAAAATCGCCGCAATAAGAAGAATTAGCCACTTGTTCGCCACCGTTTTGACGGACTAGTGACATATCTAATAAATCTTTGCCTATAACCCCGGTGGAATATGTTTTACTGCACAGCCATACCTACGCCTCTTGTTCAGAGTGAACTTGAAGGCGCATATTATAATGGGGATGATGACTAGGTTTGAATATATTGATTTTTATGATACATTCGGGTAAATAAGGTTAATGTTAACTAATTTATACATAAAAAGCAAAGATTGCTTGGATAATTGCAAAATAAATATGATTATAAAATTTCAAAATTTATTAAATTTTTTTTATCGTAATTAGATGAAAATTAATACAGTTTTAGCTTCCTTACATTAAATGTGTAATTTTTTTTTATAAATGAACTATAAACATAAACGCACAAATAACAAAGATATTAGTAATTTTGTTTGAACGCCCATACAAACCTATCGATCAGCGAGCCAACGATGTCACTAAATCGTGCCATTTTGTATGGAGCGTTTTTCAGGAATCCGCGGCAGCGCCGCAAATCTGACTCTTTAAATCCCTGTAGCTCCGAAAGTAATAATCGCAGACATCCTGTTGCTTTTATAAAATTGCTTTGCTATTAGTATACTCTTAATTTACATACAATTTAAAAAACTGTCATCATCCCTATTATTGGTTACAACGTAGATTAGATTTTATTGAAGCATCCTTTAGTTTCCAATTTAGTCCATTAGTTAGGTGCAGTCTTTAAAAGTATTTAAAATCAGTACTGTAGTACCTACGCTAAAGTTTCTATTCTATTCTATTTCTATTTTTGTTGGTGAATTTGAGTGCGATACAAGTTCAAAGGTAAGGTCTTAGTTTAACAACAAAGATCATTTGGGCTATCGACTTGTTTCATTAATGAGGACTAATCTATACTAATATTATAAAGCTGAAGAGTCTGTTTGTTTACTTGAACGCGCTAATCTCAGGAACTACTGGTCCGATTTAAAAAAATATTTCAGTGTTAGATAGCCCATTTAACGAGGATATATATCGGGGATATATTATTCCCGTATTTCTATGGGAACGGGAACCACGAGCGTGAAACCGCACGGCGTTAACTAGTACAATATAAATTACCTACACATGCGTGGTTTAAATTGATTTGACCAATCATCACTTGATTTCTAAAATATGCGAGGATTTTCAATCATCCAATTGTTAGTTAATTTTAGTTATTACAAGTAGATTTAATTCTGCAGATATCGTGTTTAGGAATTTCCACACGAAAAATTCAAAATCTTCACGTAAAACTGTCAATTTAAGAAATTCACAGATACTTGTATTCACTGCAACTTTACCGTAATATTTCGAGACAAGTTTCATACGAAATATTTTAACTCTTCGTTCGTGAATTTCAAATAGATACATGTATCTAAATAATAACATATTTTTATTAGGTAAAATACAGAATTTATATTTATTATACAGTAGTTTAGTGCGTTTAGTGCACTGTTATAAATTATGTCTCGCTATGGGATATGATGAAACTAGGCCTCACAGAATTTTGATCGACTCGGAGCTTTGAAGATTTATTGCAGATTTAAAGGTTTTAAATTAACACCGGCGTCTTGGCACGAGTCCAGGACGTGCGTGCGATCTTTCATCACCAATTTATATAAACAGTTTGATGCTGATTTGCTTGTATTTCTTTTAGAGAACGACATATTGGCTCTATGTTTACCGCGTCAACAAGTTAACGTTAATTACTATACATATATTAATTCATATCCTAAGCTAAGCACTCCAACCCCCATTGGATCTACGTCGTGGGTCTTAGCTCTATAACTCCTCTCCGATAGGGAGGGAGGTCTGGGCCTGGACAGTTATACCTAAAAAAACCTGCATACCTGAGAATTTTCTTAATTCTCTACGTATGTGAAGTCTCATTCTGAGAGGAGACTCGAGTTCAGCAGTGAGCCGAATATGGGTTGATAATGATGAGGTCATCATCATCAATGCAATGTTTTCCCTCCATCTATGTGAAAAGCATCTATAATGTTTAAAGTTTGAAGTCAAGACATTGTCAATTCATATCCATTCCTACAACAGTACGGTTTCCTGATTATTTTAATTAGATTTTCTATTGCATTACATGCTATGCTAACAGGAAAATGGAACTATTTTTTTCGTAATGTAATTAATTTTCTACATGCAAATTACCTAACGACATTTTGTGGTTCAATTTGTTTGATTTTAATTGCTAGCTATCAACAGTATTATTATTAGACTAGTTTGAATATTAATGTAATGAATACCTTAGAAGTTAAATGCATATAAATGTATTATTTGACTGATTTATAATTATGTCCAGACAACCTAATTTCATGTACTGCCATTCTAATGTAGAAAATAGCCACCTACACAGCAGATACATTAATCATTTACAACCTGCACTATTGAGCTAGTCCACCACGATGGCTAAAATGCGGATTGGCAGACTTCACACACGTAGAGAATCCAGACAATTGTCAGGAATGCAGGTTTCTCCAGGTGCTTTTACTCCATTTTTTTTATTATAGTTCACAAGTGTGTGTATGCACAGGTCTCCTTACTCTCTTAGAATATATCAGGCACAGCACCGACTGCTTTACGTGCTCTCCGAGACACGGGGACGTACTAACACGGACAAATTACCAACTCTAGGATGCCATTGGGATTTCTCTGGAGAGAAAAATCCCTTATAGTAGGCCTAATTCGGGAGACCAACCCTGGATCTCATCACCAGCAGTTCGACTAGCTAACCATGAGTTCAAATAGACGGGAAGGCGAATAGTGGATTTTGGAATTTACTCCTGCAACATTGACTAACTAACTAATGATCATTGATTAAGGGAGGAGGAGGAGCCTTTCGTTTGTTTGAAGCTGACAGAGTTTTTGACTTACACGGAAGCACATACTTCTAATATTACAAGATCTTCGAGATGTGAAAGTGTAAATAATAATTCGTAACAATTTTTAGATGAACTTCTATTAATAAGTAGGGTTGCCACTTAAAAGTTCTCTCGCCTATAAAATATTATGAGAGTTATAAAGCTACAATTATTATTGTGTCGTTATTGTGATTTTTTACTGTCTTTGAGACCTATTTAACAGTTATAATTTGTGATGTTACTTTATAAGTTACTGTGATAATTTACTGATTTTTAGTCCACGATTACTAGAGCATGATACAAGGTAGATAGTACCTATTATAGTAATCATCGCATCGATCATACATCAGTTATTACTAGTAAATCATTTAGGTCTTTATACGCTCCAATGAATCATTTTATTTCACGAGGCCACGTGCTGATTTTATACACGTGTGCCCGCATTCAAATGGCATAAATTAGTAGATATTTATATACATGTTGCGGATTTAGATCTAGAAATCCACGCGTGTGAGTATAAGTGTCCGCCATATTGTTTCATCTGTCAGCGTTCAGTGCGCTGATCTCAGACCAATTATCTTTGTACTTGTATCGCGCTCAAATTTAATAACATAATTGTTTGTAGTATTTTGAGGGGGACGAGGTAAACTCACACATCGAAAAAAATTTGCACCGATAAATATATCCTGTTTATTACTTACACTACACACAAGTATAACTTTAAATCGTAATATACACACGTGTAATTTTAACACAATGAAACATCGATTGTATAGACGCAGATTTTATAAGCACGTTAGATCGTGATCATATACTTTTGACAGAGGGATAGCGTCTAGCGATGCTTTTTGAAGCCATAGGTTAAAAATAACAACGAAAAATTACAATATCGAAACATTACAACATATTTATCTTATTCGAGATGAGAAAAAGATAAATATCGACCAATAGCAGCAATCAAAAATGTTGCTCTTTCGTCCAAATGCCACGAAAGATATTTCAACTCTGTCATTATTAGTCAACAATGTCTTTCTCTTTACGCGAAGTCGTTAACACATGCTAGGCCAATAGACAAATGATGACCCATTGGCCAGGACGCCTCGGGTCAGCACTCAAACGTGGCGTGCTACAGTTCGTTTCATTTAGAATGGTGCGGGTGACAGTTCGATTCATTCTTGAAAGTCAGTCGTGATTCACGATAATAGTACGTATTATGGTCGTCATACAGGCGACTGTCACCACCGTGCTATCTAAAAACACTAGTAACTAATATAAAATATCGCGATAAAAATACTGGTCACTACCCTATAACTATCAACTATTTTCTTGGGGAATGACCAGTATTTTGACGGGATAAAATCGTAGGCAGCCCTAGTAATTCATTATCACCTAGTGATTTACGCTTGAGCGAGCGCGTCGAATCATTTCACTTTGATAGAACCGCGTTCGATTTCACCGCGATACCGCCGCCGCGAATACGAGTGCAGCAGAATAAAAAGTATGCATCTCCTTAATTACTTTTTTTTTTTAAATCGCGGACTAAAGATAAAGCGACCGATCGATAGATCGATTGATATCGTCAAACAATGTTAACGAATCTCACTATCAAATGGTGTCAAATGTGAATTCCTCGTAATTTATGTGTGTTTGTTATTACGATTGATGATTGTATATATATGTAAAGCTACATTATCAGTGAGTAACATGGACTGTATTTTAGCCCTGTATGGGAACGATGCTGGTGAAACGTGGGATGTCTGCTAGTATTTCGTTTATTTAAAAGTAGCAGACGCCCGCGACTTCGTCCGCTTAGGATTTTTCCGGAATGAAAGTAGCACATGTGTTAATCCAGAGTAAAATCTATTTTCATTTCAAATTCATACAAATCGGTTCAGTAGCCGCGGCGTAAAGGAGGAATAAACATACACACAAACTTTCGCCTTAATAATGTTAGTGTGATTACAATCCATAGGCTGTAGTCAGACAACTCGTAAGTCTAGGTAAATCATCATTATCAACCCATATTCGGCTCACTGCTGAGCTCGAGTCTCCTCTCAGAATGATTCATTTTACACCATAAGTTACTAAGCAGTAAACACATGTGCATTGGAAATAGTTTTCGCGTAAAAACGGAATGTATGTCAGTGGCCAAGCAGGCTATGTAGAGTATGAGTGTACAAAGTAGAGCCACTGCCCTGTTGCGTAACCTAGTTGGCTTATAAGGTGTACTAACTTGATCGTAAGGGCCGTACGATAAAAGAATGTGCCGCATTTTGGAATGCTATTGTTTTTCTAAACTAATATTATTGAGAGATAAGATTTTTAAGAAGAAGAAGAAATATACTTTATCGTATACTAAAACAAAAATAAACAATAACTAATAATAAGACTTAGAAACTAATGTACAAATGGAGGTTTTATCGCTAAAGAGCAATCTCTTCCAGACAACCACTGTGGAAGAGAAATACATAAGCACAGATTTATGTTTGTTTGTTGTCATTAAATTAAAAAAAACTACTTGACCGATTTTAAAAATACCTTTTACCATTAAAAAGCTAGGTACATCTTCAGCAAGTAACATTGGCTATATTTTATCCCCGTTCCCCACGGGAACTACGCAAGCACGGGTCGTCTTGCCAGTTTTATAATGTAAATAATGAATGGATTTTTGAAATTGATTTGTTTTTCGTCTTTGAAACCATCCTACCCATGGATGTGTTCCAAACCTGTTTCATAAGAAAGGCAATAATGCGATAAAAAAATGAATCTTACGCGAACGTCCGCTAGTACAAAATACATTAAATCTAACTAAAATATAAATCATACATTTGTAACTCATTTTATTATCAGAACTCATCTGGGAAAGTACTAGTACACTTATTTCTGTCATTAATGCACTTTGTTGTTCTAGTATGACCTGTACAGTAGATGAATTACTTTCATCTTGACTTCATAACATTGACGCCCATTAACCACGAATTGGTTACTATAGCGTATCCTATGATGTGTTGTTGATGTGATCTTATGTTGATGTCATTTTATAGGCGATGGATGTTATTTTCCATTTGACATTGGGTAGTTTACTTGTTTGTACGGCAGTCGTCCAATTATAGGTAGTATGTATAATCTAACTAATATTTTAACGCAGTTGGCTTTTGCCCTATTAACAATAAAATAAGAAACAAATCAAAATATTATGTTATTGAAAATTTTTCAACAATCACTTGTCGTTATGATGTAAAATTCAGAACTGAAACAACATTCGAACAACAATGGATGTTTATAAATACGGGTATGATATCAACGCTCGCTGCTATCTGATCACGGAGTATTGTGAACTTTTGTATGAAACTGACATGTTTTGTGTTTGATGTTTTTTTTTTCATCTAGAAAACAAATATGATATACCTATGGAAATATACACCAGGGCTTGGAAAAATACAGATATAGATCATATTACTGTTCTTAGAACGTTGATCTGGTATGAATACTATATGTTATCAATTCACGTTAAAATTATCAATATTGTTTTGTCCTTAATGCGCTGTCGGCATTTGAAGTGGGCGTGACAATGGAAGTATGATGATAAACATTGGAGTGTACGCTTTATAATGTTTAATGTCAAATACTGTCCTAATATCTTCTTTTAATCTCAAACTAAAGTACTGAATTTTATATTTTCTTTTCATCTCATTGTAGTTGGAAAACACGGTATTTTAATGGAAAAGTCCAATATAGATAACAATGCTCTACAATAGATGATCAATCCTTTTTAGTTTGCGTAGATTCCCTCTCGCAGCTCTATAAAACGTTATTTTCGAATATGACGATGTAACACACAAATACTGCTTGTCAATTGTATTGAATAGTTTTACAACGAGTTTTATTATTTTCTATTGAATTCAGTTTTGCACGAACTCTCCAGACTGAATTTTAAAAGGTTTTTTGCGAATCCGATACGTTTTAACGCCTTTTTATTCATTTGAAAACACTATAAAGACCTGCATAAATCGACATTATCAGTTTTTCACTGCGATTGTTTTTTACGATTGTTTCCACCAGAGCGGAAAATAATGACAGTTTCAAGGTTTTTGGCAAGGAAACGTGGTCACCGCTTCGATGTAAATAAACATATAGTTTATTTTTAATTGTAGCAGAAGGTTATCTAACAGTCATCTGCTTAACGATGGCTTTTACTGTGGGACGAGATGGCTAACATTTGGTTTATCTAAACCTGTTTTGTGTAATTACGTACATTCGTAGTTGTTCTATTAGAGATATTTCAAGCACATATTTAGTATTTATGGCTTGTTATCGCGTGCGTCTGAGTAAAATGTTTTATTGTTGTAATAAGGAAAAATGTAGTTTGACGTGAGTCAGATAATTATGCAAGTAATTAAAACAATACATTCAAAGCACGTTTAACGGAACAGTGAGTATTGTAATGCATAGCGTTCAAAGTTACAGAATTCTTTATTTTAAATTATGAGGATTTTTGTACGTGCATATATATTTTTGATAACTTTCCAAATTGCTTAATTGCTTATTATTTATTTTAAATTTTATGTATTTTGTACTTAACAACCACGGCTTAGCTAACCTTCTTTATTACTTTTAATATTAAACTATTCAAAGATTCATGATGTCTGTCCTGATTTTGGATTGATGGTATCTCATAGATACCATTTTGACCATACATAATAAACAACCTACTTAGAATTAGACGTAGTCTCTTATTAAGTAAGTTAATATTTTATGTTTTTAGTGTTATAAAAATAAAAACATTGAAATTTTCATTTAAATTTACTCATAATTTTTAGACGGCAAGAAATTAGAAGTTTGTGTAAATACACACAAACTAAGAGATATAAAACAAGGTTAACGTTGATTGTACTCGTACAAGAATAAATATGGAAATCCATGCATTTAAATTTAAAATTTTCTACAGAAAAACATGAGATTGAACTCGAAGACAAAACAAAATATTTAAACATTTACATATATTAATACTTCTTGCCATTTAGCGTCAACAGTTAGATGGCTTGTATTTTTTGTACATTTAATATTTTATTTTATTACTATCTATTCGTTTATTTTAAACTAGCAGACGCCACGCGGATTCAACCGCGTAGTTCTCGTTCCCGTAGAAATGTGGAGATAGCTTGTAGCGGTTTAGTACCAGGGGATAGTGTAGCTCCCATCAGTGAAAGAATTTTTCAAATCGGTTAAGTAGTTTCGGACCTTATTCAATGCAAACAAACAAACAATCAAATCTCTCTTTTTTGTAATATCAGTATAGACTACCGTAGTTTTAAATTATAAATACTTAAATATACTCAACGCAGTATTAAAGTTAATGAATTCGAAGTGATGCACCGTTGTTAGTCGTATGGTTATTAAGTACAGTGTACAGTGTAAACGCCTTACAATTAACCGATAAGGATGCGGGCAATGTAAACACGGTCCCTGCTCGGAGCCTACGATGACTTGACAGGAAATTCCTGGCGATTAAGGAAAATACCTATCCAACAAGGAAAGTTGAAAAGTTACGCAAAACATCGCCTTAAGTTTTATGACTAACTGCTTGTACAAAATGAAATCGTAGACAAATGTAATAATCTGTGATGAAATATAAATAAACATGCAATAAGTAGGTGAATGGTATAATGTTTGTACCAAAATAGGCCACTGCAGTAATTTGCGCGCAGTCTTTAATTAATGGCCCAGTCAGACTGGCGTAGGTCTTCGCCGAATTTCTCTCGATTTCCTACATCTTCTGAGAAATTTTCAGTAAAAACTCTCAGTCCAGAGTTAGGAAGTTTATACACCCGTGCCTCGGAAAGTCGTGGATCTCGGTCATTATCATGATCATTTGATCATGTTATTTAAAAATACAAAACAACATTTAAACATCACATTAACCTCGCCAACATTGGAGCAGCCTGGTACCTAGTTCATAAGCTCCGTGTCCTCTAAGGAGCAAGGCTCGCCCTGTAGTGGGCCGTTAAAATAGGCTGTTAGTGATGAATTTAGTCATCGATTCAGTCCACTCCTAGTCCTCAGCTAATGATGATAGCGATTCGCTATCGTCATTAGCTGAGTTGTGTGTGTAGCAGTCGTCAAATCGAGTACCAATTTATCCCAGCTGAGTGGCACTCTCGGTGGTAATTTTGACATACTTAATAATAAATATTCTCCACATATATTTTTGTTTTCGTGTACTAGTAGTTCAATTGCCTCATAATCCCCATCACTATCATATCACCACTGAGCCAATTTAGCCAGTAGCAGTGGTCACAGCCCAATACGACAGTGTGACACTCCGGTTAAGGACTACAGGTTAGATCCTAACGATATTCATAGTGTAAAATATCATTGGTTTAGGTAACATTAAATATTGGTCACTATAAATATCCACCCGTATAATAGTGATAATTGAGTCATTTAAGTAGGTACTCCAATTTTCATTAAATATTAAACAAATATTTTTATTTACTGTAGCTGATTTAGTAATCTAGTAAGTCCCCATCGCTATCCACACTGCCAATTTAGCTAGTTGCATTGGTCAAATCCCGGCACAGTGTCACTGGGGACAGGAAACGCAGTGCCGCAACAACTTGCGCTAATGGCTCGCACTGACCGCGTTAGCAATATTTGCCTTAATCACCGCACTCGCTGGATGTAGGCCACTGTAATGAACAGTGGACAATCTATTATTAACCCAGTACGGAAGTGATAGAGGAAAAATTGGCAAAGGTTTATGACTTAAGATTCATTTCCTTTTTAGCCGTATGTCAGAAAGGAAAAAACGGAAGCTTTAATGATTACGTTGTTGTTTGTTTTTTTCTGATTGTGTAAGTGCCGTAGGCTCCTTATGCATCGCCTGATGGGGCCCGAAGGCCCAAATGTTGTCTGTCTGTCTGACAGTCGGTTAGTCAAGTTAAAAATGTAAAACATAATACCTACTTTTATGATATAGTCCTTTAAAGTGGAGATATCAAACAACTACTAAAACCATACTCGATGTGCATTTTTTCAACAAACAAATTAAAAATGAGGGTAGAAAATGCATGTCATTTTATAACTTATTTATTTTAAATTATGTGTTATTTTTTTATAAATTATTATTCAAAATATATCAACTTATAATCAAATATATCAAGCCTATTAATCAAATTTTAATAATTATAAACAAGCTAAGTAATTATAATTATTATCAGGGGTGAAATTACTACGAATATTTATTACTAATACCCTTATTTTTTGTTTGTTAATAAACAGTATACATTCACTTTTATATAAGTTAACGTGAAATAAGATAATATTATGGCCGTTTATGTCACAAGAAGATTACGTTTAATAGGACAATAATAAAAAGTATAGAGAAAATACTAAAAACTATACATCAATACATATAAATAAAATTGAACCTTCCGCCTGTGAATTCAAGAATATCTTGAAAGCACAGAACATTAAAATCATTGGACATTACAAGGAAATTCTTCACCAACAAATGAATCTGTAAATAAGTTTTACAAAAACTAATGTGTTTCTTACTTTGACAAGGAAGTCCGCAAGACTCCGTTATACAATAACGAGCTTTAGATGACATATTATGACGCAATGATTGACTACAATGTACAATGTACATTGTACTGCTATTTAGTCAATCGTATTGCGTACGTCCTGATTACCAAACCTGTAATCTTATTTCATCCGGTCTGAGCCGATGTTGCCAATAAATAATAAGCTCTTCAAATTAAAAAGCTAACTGGTCTAGTATGGCAATAATCAAGATGAAGATGATGATAAACAACGTGTTAGGTAAATGCCTAAATGGTATAACATCCCGAAATGCACTCATATATTTTGATCTTCTAAACAACTACAAATCAATATTAATAAATAGTTTACTATTAGCTATAAAATTTATTATTAAATAAATTGATTTACTTGATTGCTTAACATAGGAGCCATAAAAAGGCTCAAAGTCACTTAGCAGGAAATGGAGTATATCTCAATCAGAATTGAGGGAAATCTGTTAGAAGAACCAAAGTCACCGACGTAAGTTGCAACTAAGTTGCAAAGCTAGAAGTGGCAATAGTCGGGGCATATAGATCAAAGAGCCTAGGTGTTGAAACCTACGTTGGGGTCCCAAGGTGCTAGATAACACCTTACACCTAAAAGCACATTGTAGATGGACTGGCAACATCAAGCACGTCGCACGAAGTCGCTGGATCCAGGCGACTAATACTATGTGCGCTGTAGCATGGTGCGGATGATAGTTGCCTTATTACGTTCATAATACGTAGGTAATAATATCGTGAATCGTCGCCTTATTACGTTCATAATACGTAATAATATCGTGAATCATCACCCACACCATGCTATAGCTATAGCGCACAATCCTCCAAAAAAGCTTCCGTCCTGCAGTAGACATCCTTCATATAATATGTGATTGATTCAGAAGAAAAGTTTGCTTATAATAAAAAAACTGGTGAGTCTTGTATTGATTGATCTGCGTTCGCCAATTTGCTATATTTTAAAAATATTTATTTTCCTTGACATTCTTGGCAGCTAATAACATAACGCAGAACTTTAACAATGACATCGCGTAAAATTATTACAAACAAACTACTGAATTAAAAACATTCTCTTTTTATATACGAAAAAAAAAATCAACCGATTTTTTTTTCTTTGTCTGTCTTTTTGTCTGTAAAGTCGGTTTACTGACGATAATTGAACGTCAATGACAACGTCATGAGAAAATACTAATGGAATGGCTGCATTTTTCAAAAGAAGATGTTCGTTTTTTTAAAATACTGTTTAATAATCTTCATAGACCAGCATATACATTATTTCTTTTAAAAAAAGTTGGCAACCCTAGAGCGAGGGGACGACGCATGACGTCATCTTTTTTCGAGTGTGCAATAAAAAAACACTTTGATATAGGTACCCGTTTTTCATTCGAATCTTCTATGTCAATAACAGACCTACGTTCATTACGAGTAAACGACCTCAGTATTTGAGTAGGTATTTGTATTCTTAGCAAATACTTCAATGAGCAAGTTTTCTTCAATGAGGTTTCAAATCATCAGACGCTTAGTTAATCAAAGCTTTGCACGCCCCGTGTTTACGTTACTCGGATCTGGTGGCGCTATTTTAGATAGCGAACTGTTATGCTTGGGACACACCTGCGTAAATACAGAGAACGGCTTAGTGAACAAACGATCGTGGTTTTTTTTTAAATAGTTATGTCTATATAATATGAAGTGAAATGGAGTGGATAACCATCTAATCTAATTTTATAAAAAGGTAGAGGTAAGGAAGGTAAGGTAAGGTGATTTTTAGTTAATTCTTTCGCCATAATTATGCTACGAGTACATCTATGCAGTGTTAAATTGACTTTATTTTATCCCTGTATTCCCATAGTAACGGGATAACACGGGTAAACCGCGGGGCGGGGCTAGTATTTTGTAACAGGGTCGCAGAAAAAGGAACATAACCACTAAGCAAAGCTTAAACACTTTCTGTTCTGTGATCATGACCATATGCTGCCGTGTCCTTTAATATCGTTCTCAACCATAGTTGTCAGGCTGAAAATCCCTCCCCGGACGAGCTTTCTTTAAAACAAATATTACTGATACTCTTACGATTAAAGAAATAACAGTGAAATTCATAGACGTTGTGGGGAGTGCCCCCAGAGGATTCATCTGCTGAGTATCGAATTTAAAATCTATGCGTTTGAGAATTAGACACATAACGAATGTATGGTCCCCTGGGAGTGTCGCTGCAACGTCTATGAATTCCACTGTTATTTCTTTAATCGTATGCAAAATAACGGTATTTATCCGTACTACTTATTTGAGAGCATTTAACTTTATATTTGGAATTTTTTATTCGTATTTTCCGCGAAAGTATGACCGTAGCTTTACAGAAAAGCGTTAAATTAGCGCGCAAACTCTTAACCGAAATAGAATCTCCGCTCTGACGGTGAAAATAGTTATTATGAAAGCTTTATTATCGTGTAATAGGCAGAACTGTTGCTTTCACTGGATAATACGACTCGGTTGTTATACGATTGTTGTAGAAATAATAATGATAATACTTGTGATACAGCAATAGAGAAATGGAAATTATTATGGTTGTAGACAACACACACAGTAATTATAAAATATGACAAGTTATAACGATGTAGATATAAGGCCGGCCGCATACACTCGTTTTCCGTATTCGTTTTCCTAATGTGTAACTTCGATTTGGAATTCCGTGAGACTACTGCAGACATCGTTTTCAATCGACTTCAAAATATGGAAGAGGTTCTCAATTCAACGCTAATGCTTTTTTTTCTTATTTTTTTAATGTTTGCTACCGTATTACCTTCTTCGTCATTTATTAACCAATTTTGAAAATTCTTTCTTTGTTTGAAAGAGTACACTTCTAGATTGGTCCCGTCAAAATAATTATAATACGTCTTTGAAATCGGTTCCACTTTTATGTTAAAAAGATTATTCTTCATTCGGAATGTATATTGTCGCAAGGGCTCGCATTCGTTACGTACGCGCGGAATTTGTTACTTTCGGAAAAAAACGTATGTGTGCCAATAAAAACGTATTTAATGTATTTGATATTGATTTCATGTATTCGGTTTTTCGAACACGGAATACGGATTCGGAAAACAAGTGTATGCAGCTGGTCTTATCCGTATTTGCGACACAGCAACGCATGGTAAGCGACAATGATATATTGCAGTTTTTTTCTCATTTGCTAGAAAAAGAGCTTTGAATACAAAATATACTAATAAAACTTTGGTTAGTAATCGCCATTTAAATCAAGTTATTTTTGATGTCTTCTTGTTACTGTAGTCTTTGAAAAACCTCAAAATATTATAATACTAGCTCCACCTAGCGGTTTTACTCGCATAGTTCCCGTTCCCGTGAGTAAATTGGCTTGCTAGTGGTAAAATAATTTTCAAAATCGTTTTAGTAAATCCAGGGATTACTCCCTACGATACCACAAACTTTACCTCTTTATAAATATTCTACTAAAGAATGAGCGCTAGGTCAATAAAAAGTAAGTCTGTCTGTTTGTTACTTTTTCACAGCTGATCAGCTGAACGGATTGTAGCGAATCAAATTAAGATTTTGGAAAATGCTTCTTTTTGTCGGGAAATTAAAAAAAAAAATCTTTGTCGATGCTCCGGTTTCGAAGAGAAACGTAATCGTACATATACGTACATATACATATACGTAATATAATTTGTCTAGTCTGGATGGAGTTGTCGTTTTAATTCGTCGGGTTTTTACGAAGAAAACGTTTTCAAGAAGGTTTTCTCCGCGAAAAACCGACTGAATGAATATGCATTGCACACTCAGACCAATTAGATCTGATGAACTTGCGCAAAGTGACGCTTGTTTCTTTCTCCTGGGTCTGATAAAGGTCATTGACCGCGACAGATACAGTGCGGCGTGCTACAGGGCAGTTTCCGTGGCCTTATATTATTTACTTTAGATAATAACATGCGATAGTTGGCTGTCGAACCGCAATTAATTATGTAAACAATAATCTACTTAACATATTGCCTAATTTACAATTGATTTGTTTTTGTAAAATCTACATGTACATAGGTACGAGTAAGTACTTATGCCTATCCAAGTACCTATATTAATAATTTAGATCAACTACATAGAGAGAGAACAACAATTATAAAGTTTATACATAATGTATAGTGTTTATATTGATATTAACGTGAGTCCCTTAAAATTTGTAAGAGCTGTGTGAGCTCTAAAAACATCCCTGGGGGGTATTTGAAAGTTCTCTTGAGGGGGGGGGGGAGGTGACTGCGCGGGTGTAAAGTCGTGCGTGCGGGGCGCAGATAGAAGAACTGCAGGGGATGAAGTAGAGCGCGCGGGGCATCTCTACCCCCCTCCCGGCCCGCGCGGACCATTGTGAGTCCTACGAACGAGAGACCTACGAACGAATTTGCCAAGCTACAGTCAAGTTGTATTTACCGAAATTTATAGAATTAGTTATCTTGAAAATAAACATTGTAATTTTTTTCTTAAATAGGGTTAAAAAGTTTAAAAATTTGATTTTCTGCGAACGAAGCAGCGGGCGTCCGCTAGTAAACAATAAATTATAAACAATAGCCATTATATTGATTGTTGACAATCTGACACATTTGCGTAACGAGCCGTGCGACATACAATTAGCGGGATGCCTTAGAAACGGAACGTAACACGATCTTGTCAAGTCACTTTCGGGGACTTTCGGCGAACCGGAACGCAACCAATACCGATATACGTGTTTGACACCACTTATGTAGGTGAAGTGAAAGTGATTTAGAACCATATTGGATTTCTTTTTGATATACGTTTATATAAAATACTACCGGATGTTTCACACGCGTATTGGTTGTTTTTGTGAGAATGCGGGGATAAAATATAACCTATGTTACTCCTAATAACAGCAGCTATTCGCCAGTGAAAGTCCAATCAGAATCGGTTTAGCCAGACAAACAAAAATGTATAAAACTGTTTTTTTTAATAAGTAGGTATATAATACTTTCATATTATATGCACTTAGTGGAAAGCTGGTAATTTAAAAATACAATAACTACGATTTTATTAATTTTTCACTAGCAGAAACACCCGCGTAGTTGCGATTTTTTTATAATGTAGCATGCTGGTGAAAGAATTTTTCATAGTAGTTTTTGTGTTTTTTTAACGAAAATACAAATCTTTCCTTCTTATAATATATTAGTGTAGATAAATGATATATGTTGTAAAGTTGAGGGTTTAAGTCTGGGGCAGGTAGTGTCTTGCCCAAGGCTTTTGACTAGGCACAGGCGCTAGCGCTAGGCATTGTTTATACCTGTTTATACTTATACAAACTGTATAAAACGAAAAATCTGTTCTCCAAGACAGGTTTGTAAACATAGCATTTTTGCATTCATGAAGTGCCGGCATTTGCTCGCATAATAGATCTTTAATTAGGGTATGCACTAAACATACAATTTGTACAATATGGAAAATTCCTTTTCCAAAACAGTTTCATGCGTCAGAGTAGACAGTGCACTTATGCATCTATGAAGTGCACGCCACTGAGTGCCGGCTACTAATATTGATGTATTATAGATGTATGTTGGCATTATAGCTTGGCAATTTCGTTCGTAACACTCCCGATGCTCCGCGCGGGCCGGGGGGCGTGTAGCGATGAATGAAAAACCCACTACCAATGCCTATAAATAACCTCACTTCCCCGCACGCACGATTTCACACCCGCACTTTCGTCCCGTCGCATATCATGGGAGTGTCATCAACGAAATTGCCAGAGTATAGCGTTAGCTTCAGCTTTTTCTGTTCTGTGGTTGGCATATACATATAACAGTACATACATACGGTTGTACGTATGATTATACATATAGGTAGGTATAGAAGCTCGAAATACCCTCCTAAGTCTTAACCCTCCATCAGCAGTCGAGTATTAAAGCTTTTTTCTTTTAGCACAGTAAACACATGCATCAACATTCAACCCTAAATTACATCTATTTACACACATTTATACGACTTTATCTTTAATTTTGTGCCACCATTTATAACAGTGAGCGCTCGTTTCGTGTAGATAGCAAAAAGTAGGCCACCGCGCCCGCCACACCTCAGATTTGTCTCTAGATTACTGTACTGCGTAAATAATTGTGTTTTATATTATGCCTTAATAAGGGAATTAACTCCTGTATTTATGGCTATAAAAATTGTGTACCTACTTGTGGATTAACGGCCTCCGTGGCGCAGTGGTATGCGCGGTGGGTTTATAAGATGAAGGTCCTTGTTATTTTTTATTTTTACTCTTACAAGTTAACCCTTGACTACAATCTCACCTGAAGGTAAGTGATGATGCAGTCTAAGATGGAAGCGGGCTAACTTGTTAGGAGGAGGATGAAAATCCATACCCCTTTTCGGTTTCTACACGACATCGTACCGGAACGCTAAATCGCTAGGCGGTACGTCTTTACCGGTAGGGTGGTAACTAGCTACGGCAGAAGTCGCCCACCAGCCAGACCTGGACCAATTCAGAAATGTCAATCGGCTCAGCCGGGGGTCGAACCCAGGACCTCCGTCTTGTAAATCCACCGCGCATACCACTGCGCCCGGCTGAAACCGAAAAGGGGTATGGATTTTCATCCTACTCCTAACAAGTTAGCCTGCTTCCATCTTAGATAGAATCGTGGCTTACCATCAGGTGAGATTGTAGTCTAGGGCTAACTTGTAGATAATAAAAAAGTAGGTACGTAGAGCACAGGATTTTTTTTCTATATACATAATCTGTACTAATTTTATAATGGTTTGTAGTGTTGTAGGGGGCAATCCCTGGATCTACTGAACCGATTTTGACATTTTTTACCACTACCAGCGACGTTATTTGTGAGTATCATAGCTTATATCCCTGTATTCTCACGGGAACTAGATACTATAAGAGTCTATTATGCAAAGTATATTAAATTATCGCGTCAGTGTTAGTTACAATACTCCTCCGAAACGGCTTGACCGATTTTAACGAAGTTATATTCGACCTAAAAGGTTATATATTTTTATACCCCTAACTGATAGTGATACCTTACAGTGACCACCCGTAATAGGTGACAGTTATTTAGTAGTTAGTAACCGTAAAATTTATAAGCCAAAACAACGTTTGCCGGGTAGTTATCCTTATAAATATTTACAAGTTAATTTCATCTCAATACCTCGCCAATTCCCCGCGGACAATTGATAGCCCATCCACACCGACTATCACTATCTGAATAGTCAATAATTCTTCCTCGCTTAATTTCCCTGGATACATTTAAAAAAGTCCCCCGGACTTTTCTGGACGTTGTCCAATATAGGTCAGCGTCCGGGTAAAGGATATACGAGTGTTTGATTTTAGGACTCCGTACAAAGTTTTTGTTTGTTTCACCACATGTCATATGGTAGTAACGAATCGACGTGATTTATGCATTGCGTAGTCAAAGTTAAAATTGTAAAACTGTATTTGGCATGTGAAACTTAAAATCAACACACAGTAATCTATATTTTTATCCATGCCTTATTTTGTAGGTAATAATTAGCAAAAAAACACTTTATCTATACAAGCGGACCCGGTCAAGCTTTGCTTTGACTCATTTCCTACCCCTATCCTATTCTACTCTACACCTACTCTACCCTACCTCCACCCTACACCTACCCTACTCTACACCTACCCAAGCTAACCTTTTCCAACCCTACCTCTACGCTACCCTTTTTTTAAAATATAATATAGCCTATATAAAAATTTTCAAATCGGTTCAGTAGTTTCAAAACAAACAATCAAATCTTTCTCTTTATAATTGAAAAGATTGCCAAATTCCTTCTTGAAAAATCTTTATAGTTTACTAGCAAACGCCCGCATAACTCGCATTTCTGTGAAAATACGGGGATAAAATATGGCCTGTGCTACGCGCTGATAATGTAGCCTTCCATTGGTGAAAGTGCTATCACAATTGGTTAAGTGGTTAAGCCGTAAAGCTTAACAAACAATCACTTTCATTCATCATCCATTCATTCATTTATGATAAACGGATTCATTTGCGTGGCAAACCTGAATTATGACTTTTCCATTATACTAGGAGTAGGATGAAATCACCCCTTTCGGTTTCTACACGAAATCGTACCGGAACGCTAAATCGTTTGACGGAATATGTCTTTGCCGGTAGGGTAGTAAATAGCCACGGCCGATGCCTCCCACCAGCCAGACATGGACCAATTAAAAAACCTCAATCGGCCAAGTCGGGGATCGAACCCGTTGTTTACTTTGTCCAAGTCCAAGTTTGTTTGTTTATTCAGTGTTTAATAATTTTATTCCGCTCTTATCTGTGAAGGAGGACGATGGCTATTTCTATTTTTTAACGTTTTCTTATTTTAATATAATTTGTGTACCGTTATTTAATATTTATTTATTTCAATATAATTTCTCAATCATTATTAAAAGTATAAAAGTATTACACCACCATTACTCCACTATGTCGTCTTATTGTAATATGCTTTTGAAAAATAGTTATGATTATAGAATGTACAGTGTTATGATTAGTATGACGGTTATGTTTTTGTTGTGTATTTTACCTTTAAATCGATTCGGTATGTGCATCCTCACTATCTTAATATTTTATTTTATATTTATTAGCAATGTTAATTTGTCAATATATTTATTCTTTAATCATTGCTGTAAACTAGTTTTCAGTCTAGTTACATATTATTTTATAGTCAGTGTTGTGGTATCAAAATGGCAAATTAGAATTAACCCTGAGTTTTTTATATATTATTATACGTTTTTAATAACTAATACAAAAACAATATTTTACATGATTTTGTTAAATATATTTAATAATGTTTATATACGTTTTATATATTATGTCCTAATTATATCTGTTTATCATGGGTAATAACAGTGCAAACAAATTATTAGTGGGGTTGTTGAACCCCGGATCATTAGGTACTTCTCATGACGAATTCATCGCCTCTATGCAGACACACGGGGTGGACATAATGGCTATAAATGAGACCTGGTTGAAGGATGGAGAAGAGGGCCGAGCACCGACAATACCTGGTTATAAGCTGTGTCATGTTCCGCGTCTACCCACCGTGCGCGGGCGCGGTGGGGGGGTGGGCTTCTATATACGGCGTGGTATAAACGTTAAAGTATGTAATCATCCTGAAAATATCCCCGTAGAACAAATGTGGTTGGCATGCCAGATTAATGGAGTTAAGCTCACCATCGGTACAGCATACCGCCCACCGTGGCTTGACGTAAATATTTTTTTAGATGCCTTAACCGAGTCAGTGAGTTCACTGTCAAACTCTGACCACACTATTTTACTAGGTGATTTCAATGTTGATATGACACAGCCAGACACTACTAATTATAAAAAAATTAATGATTTTTTAAGTTATATGAATTTTAGGCAATATATCACAGAGCCCACACACTTTACTGACCATAGCTCAACCCTCATTGACCTTGTTTGCGCAGATATTACTTTATCTAATATTACCATTAATCTCATCCCAGAATTGAGCAGGCACGCCTTCATTAAATGTCAGGTCGATTTTATCAAAATAAAGCGAATTCCTAAGAAAGTTATATTAAGACCATTAAAGCAAATAGATAAGGATTTGTTTGAAGAACATCTAAAGCAAATAAAATGGGATCTTATTATTAATATGCAGGACGTTAACTCAATGGTGCTTGCTTATAATTCATACCTACACTTATTATTTGATGTGCATGCACCTCTCAAAACCATAACTATCAAGGAAGAATCTTATCCATGGATTACTCCTACTATTTTGCAAATGATGAAGTTACGCGATCAAGCCCATACAAAGTGTCGCTCAAACACAAATTCGGTTGAAAGGAAAACGTATTATAAAGATCTTAAGCAAACTGTAACTTCTGCGTTATATAGGGAAAAACAAGCGTTTCACAATTATTATATTAATAAATATGTTAATGACTCTAAAATGCTTTTTAAAAATCTAAAAAAGTTCGTTGTCCAAAAAAGTAATGCGTCGGATAATGACTTTTATAGTACGTTTAATGATCCAAACCTTATAAACGATCATTTCCTAAAAATTCAGGTGAATAAACGCGTAAAAGAATCCGATGTTAGGTATTATAATAGCAATCGTTTTACTGGATCTAGGTTTGAGCTTCATTCGGTTTCGGAGGATTATGTAGCCAAAATTATTTATTCACTTAAATCAAATGCTACTGGAACCGATGGATTATCTCTGGACATGATCTTATTAACCTTGCCCTCAACTCTGAGCGTTATAACTGCAATTGTTAATCGATCCATTGCAACAAATGTCTTTCCGCATGAATGGAAAACTGCTATTGTTAGACCAATTCCAAAAAAAACAAATGTAACTTCGCTCACGGACTTGCGTCCCATCAGTCTTCTTCCCTGTCTTTCTAAGATATTGGAAAAGGTTGTATCTAACCAGTTGGCAAATTTTGTTGAAAGGCATAATATCTTACCTGATAGACAATCTGGCTTTAGGAAATACCGTGGTACTGCCACTGCACTAATTGATGTTATTGACAATATTTTAGCTTCTCAAGATGCAGGTGAAGTAAGTTTGCTTGTGCTGTTAGATTTTTCACGTGCCTTTGATACCATAAACATTCCTTTATTGCTCTCAAAATTATACTTTTATGGTTTAGAATCCAAAACTTTGCAGTGGTTCGAAAGTTATTTGTCTGATCGATCACAGTTTGTGCAGATACGTGACCCTAATGGGCTTTACGTTAATTCGACACGCAAACCTGTTATAAACGGTGTACCACAAGGATCTATCTTAGGTCCTCTTTTGTTCATTATTTATACGGCAGATATAATTAACAGTATACAGACCTGTAAATACCATATATACGCTGATGATACACAAATATACACATCTTTTAACTCTCGTAATGTTTCACAGGGTATAACTGCAATCAATACAGACTTAGAGAACATTGCAGACTGGGCTGATTCAAATCAACTTCTCTTAAACTCAAATAAGACCAAATACATGATTCTTGGTACTAGGAGAAGTATCGAGAAAATTCCACACAATGCTCCCCCAGTATGTATTAGGGGTGAAGTTTTAGAACGTACAAATGAAACTAGGAACTTGGGTGTTCTAACTGACAGTGACCTTCAGTTCGAAAATTATTTACTTAAAGTAGTCCGAACTTGTTTTTACAAGCTAAAAATTTTATACCGCGTGCGACATTTTCTTGACATACGAGTACGACTTAAGGTTTGCGAGTCTCTAATATTATCAAAATTAAATTACGCCGATGCACTGTATGGCCCTCGCTTATTAGCTCGTACTCAACGATTAGTGCAGCGAATACAAAATGCTTGCATTCGGTACTGCTACGACATCCCTCCCAGATCTCACATTTCACCATATATTAATAATGGCAACTTGCTAAATATGGCAGCTAGAAGAAAATTGCACTTGGCAACTCTTTTGTTTGGCATTCTTAAAGACAAAGAACCAAAATATCTCTTCGATAGATTGTATTGGGACAAAGAGTCTAGCGCCCGTTCTAACAGAGTCTGGACACTGAGAGCACCTCAACACTTTACTGCTGCGTTTCGGGGTAGTTTTAGATACGCTGCCACCAAGTGCTGGAATAATCTACCTCCCCCCATGCGCAATGTCAGTAAGTCCAAAGCCTGGTTTAGGAAATCGGTAAAAAACCTTTTACTTTTACAACAGCAGGGTAAGTAACAGTCTCCAATCCCAGGCTCCTCACCTACCCTCTTTAAAAATTAATTAATATTAAATAGTCTCCGCGAAGGTTTTGAGGACCCAATAATTTAATTTTATTTATTTCTACTCTATATTATATTTCTCACTGACAACTACTAATAATTTATTTAACACACTATATATATGTATATATATGTATATATATAAATATAATTATTTATTATGTTCTTATTATTAATTATCAATTAGTAACACTTCTTCTTGTTGTTTCCGCCCGCGTCACCACATGGCTCCACGGAAGACCAGCGCTGCGCTGGTGCATCCATCACTAGCGTAGCACATGCTGAGTGGAGACCATTTTGGTACCACACACATAATTTTTTTGGATTTAATTTAATCATTAGTTTAATATCTTTAAATTATTAGTTTACTATATTTTTAAAATTTCTGTCTTTTGTTTTAGGTATTTGTTGTCTTTTGTGTATTATGTGTGTGTGTGTCCAAATAAAATAATTTTCTTTCTTTCTTTCTTTCTTTCTTTCAAGTTTACGAACGCGGCAAGCGACTTTTTATATTATACTAACGGATGCCCGCGACTTCGTCCGAGCGAAAAACGATGTAAAATTTCAACCCTTATTTCACACCCTTCTATTTATATTTTTGCAAGGTTTTTAAAGTCAAATAAATAGTCCACTAATCTGGAGAGTGGAATCTGAAGGAATTTCCACACGAACTTACTACCCCTAATTCAACCCTTTCTAATTTTATTTTCGCGACAAAAAGAATCCTATATGTACTTAATTTTATTACTTACTAGCTGAAGCCGCGCGGTTTCATCTGTGTGGTTCCCGTTCTTGTAGGAATACAGGGATAATATATATCCTATAGCCTTCCTCGATAAATGGACTATCTAACACTGAAAGAATTTTTCAAATCGGTTCCTGAGATTTGTGCGTTCAATCAAACAAACAAACTCATTAGCTTATTAGCTTTATAATATAGAAGTAAAGTATGGATACTACGTCTCTATTTTATACTAAGTAGAGAGAGCATCCAAATTCAATTTGAGAGATGCATCGTGGCAGACGACGCCATTAGTGGAGCATTACATTCGGAAAGGACGTCGGAATAACGAGTTCTCACTGTCGTTATTCAGACTCCACTGAGGGAAAATACTTAACGCCCTCGAGTCTAAGGGACATCTGCTTCAGTTTGGATGAAATTAAGGGCTGAAATACATGCTAAGTTAGCTTGCTTGTTTACGGAGTTTTTGGGTTCTGGTTTCGACACATGGGTGGAATATGAAATATTGTATTTTTCATCTCTAGAAATTCTCTAATTCTTATAGCTTGGCAAGTTCGTTCGTAACACTCCCGATGGTCCGCGCGGGCTGGGGGACGTGTAGCGATGAATGAAAAACCCACAACCGATGCACCTCATTTCGTCTTTCCCCCCGTCGCCCGCATATCATGGGTGTCATCAACGAACTTGCCAAGCTTTAGTAGATGCATAGCGAAGTTGTGGTTCCTTGTGCTTTGGAGAGCAGGTTATAAGTAGTGTTACATGTAAATTTATATGTATTTACTATTTAGGTACATTTAAATACAACACCTAACATTTTAAGACGATTACATTTTTATATAGACCTATTTCTTGTAACGTATGTAAGTCTGTGTATAATATTATAAAGATTAAAGTTAATTTTGTTTTCGAATAAAACCTCCATTATACTTAAACGAAATGTTTTTTTTAAGCGAACGAGGCACATAAACACAGTAGAGAAATAGGTATTTTTGTGTACAAAGTGTATAACCTACATTAAGTCGGCAAAGTACATTAAATGGTAATTAATAACGATATTGAGGTCAGTGTTTGATAAAACCATACGATAATTCGTAGACAAACAAATAAAGACTCCTAATTATTATTATTAAACTCAAAATATATTTAGTACTGGCCGACGCCTCGCAGTTTCACTCGCGTAGTTTCTGTATTAGAGAAATTATGGGCATACAATATACGAGTAGCATATAACACTCACAAAAAACGTGACTTTCTAATCATCATTATCATTAACAGCCGATGGACGTCCACAGCTAGACATAGGCCTCTTGCATGGACTTCCAAAGAAAGTGGTCGCGAGCCCACAGCATCATAGTGGAGGGTTGACCAACACTGCGCTTTCCGGTGCGGGGTCACCATTCCAGCACCTTGGGACCCCAACGTCCATCTTCGAACTATGTGCCCGCTCATTGCCACTTCAGCTTCGCGACTCGCTGAGCTATGTCAGTGATTTTGGTTCTTCCGCGGATCTCCTCATTTCTGATTCGATCGCGCAGAGAAACTCTAAGCATAGCTCGCTTCATCGCCCGCTGTGTGACTGAGCCTTTTCGTGATGGCCACAGTTAGCGACCAGGTCGTGGATCCGTAATTCATCACTGGCAACACGCACTGTTCGCAGACTTACGAGTGGTGTAAGAATTATCAAAATCGGTTTAGTAGATCCAGAAATTGCCTACCTCTAAAATACTAAAATCTTTACCTCTTTATAATATTAGTACAGTTAACAATAAGTACCTACTTACGATTTAGCTTACAAAAACATACTATTTCAACTCTCATAATTAAGTCTTCTGACACCGATTATTAGGCATTTATTACCTCAGATTATTAAAAATTATAGATTCTGAGCAAAATACGTAAGCTTCTACACAAATATTATATGCCTACCTACGCACAAAAAAAAACACGTGAAATGTAACAAATTAACGACACAAACAGAACTAGTAAATAGATAAGATCAATATTAATGCTTGAAGATAAATTCTAGGCAAATCTGCCATTATATCGTAAGCATCTTTTTGGTGTTAATATATTGAAGTATGATTTTTCGTTTTGACGCGTCTTTTGGCTAATAGCCTAGTAGGAAGCTTTTTCAGAATGATTTACTGCAAAATATCATATTATTTAAAGCCTCCATTATCCCTGGATACATCAAATTAAAATATTTTAGACTTCAACACTCAAACTAATGTTTCTAGCAAAACTACATTCATACATTCAAAATACATACATACATACATTCAAAACTACATCTTATGGCTTTAGTATATCAAGTAATAGTCTCAGAAGCTTTTTCATATTAAGTAATTGACTTTTGATTAAAATATTTAGGTGCGTAGATAGGTTAATGTTTTTGTAATAAAACTAATGCACTGTTATCAGGGTCTAATCAATATGGCCTCGTATTGAACAATCAATCACAATTTATTTGTACAACTTAGGGGGGCCATTTAAACAGCCAGCTGTATGCCCCTCCAAATGTCACTATTAATTTAGTTCAATGATTACTTCTATAATGGGCCAATAGTTACAATAAGGGTTTGCTTTAAGAGTGAGTTTTCGCTACGAATTTTGATAATGAAACATCTTTTTCAGAAACTTCGTCAAGCCCTGCATTCTGTAAAGTTACATCCATAACCATCCCGTCAATCACATAGAATTAAAATTAAAATTCTAATAAAACTTGTATAATATAAGTAAGTAAGTATGACTTCAATTAGGTATATTATATATTATAGTCAGGTTATCAAAAATTTTTCCAGTCTTTACATCCACTACAACAAATTTACGGCTTCATGGAATGCAATTACGAAATAACTGGCGGCTATTCACTGCAATTTTACAGCACTTTGCATGTTGAAATTGCAAATATGGCGACAATGTGGCAATATTACTCGTAACTGATGAATGCATACCCAATAAGTGATCATAATTACACTTTTACCAGTTTCTTGTTTTATGCTACGGCATAGCTTTCTGTCCGATCAAAATATTCTTTTATTAAACTCGATAAAACCATAGAACATAAATAACACAGTAGATAGTAAAAATTACGAAAAAGGAAAATATCTCGTAATGCTTTTGTAGTAGATTCCAATTACTTTTTATAAATAAACTATACTTAATGCATGGAAAAATATTATAACGAGTGATTTTAAACGTTAAATAAGCATTTTTGCTAACGAAACTTAATGTACATAACAATATAAAAAACATAATTTCAAAAAAATGAGTGAGGTATTTTATTAATATGCATAAAACACGAATGATGGATATGTAAACGTTTAAAATAGTAATAGATAGGACAAAGATTACTCGTAGCAACGAAGAAGCACATTTGGTAGTTTCTCTGTTGATGTTCTTATGTGTTAAAATATAGAAATATCATCATTATTATCATCATCATCATCATCATCATATCCGCCGATGGACGTTCACTGCAAGACCTTTTGTAGGGGATTTCTAAATATCACGATCCTCAGCCGCCTGCATCCAGCGATTCAATGCGACTCACTTGATGTCGCCCACTTGGCGAGGGGCTCACCAATACTGCGCTTTCTAGTGTGTAGTCACTAATTAATTTACTAACGGACGTCTAACATTCCCTCCATAATATGTGATGCAGTTTTTTCAGATATTTTTTTTCCGTCCGATGTTGATAATGAAAATAAGTACTGGTCCACTTTGCTTAAATGCTTAAAATCAATACCTGTAAAAGCGACATGAAAACCAGACGCGAATATTAGAACAGATTCCAAAATTGGCATTGATTTTTTTGCTAATTGCTTGATTCTTTTATGATTTTATGAACAATTCTCAAAATATTTAAATGAAATCTACCAATTTTACTAAAAGTACTTTTCTATATTAACCTATTATACTAATTCTAGATAACAGAGTCCATTCACGAAAGTTCAAATTGTAAAATAAATCTTTTAATATCCGCTCGTCTGTTAAAGTTAATATCCTCGATCCACACACGTAATTATTCAACCAGCCTAGGCTTTATTGAAACTGGTTTCATAATATTATTATATGCGAGATGAAAGTTTTTAATTTACGCCACATCGCTATAATTATCTCGGCCTCACATTTTATGGGCCTTTTGTACGAAAAACTCAGACGGAAAAGATTTTATAACCGCTTAAGTAAATAATTACTTAAATTTAAGAGGCCGATTACCGTCTTTATTGCGATTAATTTGTTTGCAATGAAATTTAAACTGTTTATATAAAAGTTTCGACTAAACCTTTATTTACACATTTGCCTATTTTACTTTCGGAACTAAGTTACATGTTCTGAGCGGATGGGAGCAAGACTTAAAAACGCTGGCTTCACACTGTCAAGTATACAACCCTGTCTGCAGCGCGCGCGCGATGTGAGTTATGTAAAAATCTCGCAATATGGTTATTGATGAGGTTATGATATTTTTTGCTAACGTCTCTACGTACGCGGCTGACAGACAGCACTGTATACTTGGCCGTGCGTAGCCGGCTTTATAAGAAATTTTTCTTTTAATTGCTAACTAATTTTCCTCACGATGTTTTTCCTTCACCATCTGTGACACGTGATAACTGAAAAGTTAGACTTGTCCTTGACTGGATTCGAATCTACGCCATCTGAATCGAAGGCAGAGGTCATACCCACTGGGCTATCACGTCTCTACGCTAATGTCTATAGCCGGCTATTTTCATTGTACCTAATGGACGAATTTACACTGCGTAACGACGGGCCTGTAATCTGAAGCCGTATCGACCTACGGTTCATTGGCTTGCTGTATTATTAGACTGTTACATTGCTTCTTTGTTCCTATAAGCTCGATTGTATTAAACTTACGCTGTCGCAGATTGACTGCCTCTTTGGTCCAGTGATTATACAGGGTGCTCGGGAGTATTTCCCATCATTCTAGGGTTATATTCTTTAAGGAAATTTGATTAAAGATGTCTAAGTGACATGAGAAATGAAGAGATCCGCAGAAGAACCAAAGTCACCGACATAGCTCTACGAGTTGCGAAGCTGAAGTGGCAATGGGTGGGGCACATAGTTCGAAGAGCCGATGGATGGACCCCGCACTAGTAAGCGCAGTGTTGGTCGACCCCCCACCAGGTGGACTGACGTCATCAAGCGAGTCGCAGGGAATCGCTGGATGCAGGTGGTTCAGTATCGTGATGTTTGGAAGTCCCTACAAAAGGCCTATGTTCTGCAGTGGACGTCCATCGGCTGATATGATGATGATGGATGATGATGAAGTAACATGTGTTCCAAAATTAATATTTACGGAGTAAAAAATATTTCTTTTGTAAATATGTAGATGTAGTAATATGTAGTCTCTTATATCGCATCTTTATATTATGACCTAGCCAAACTTATTCATTGATAAATATCATGAAATAGTCTACTAGTGAAGTGCGGAGTGCCAGTTGCAATATCTCATCGATATCGATAGTCTTTCAAAAATATTTTAGTTGCTCTGAATTGAGACATTGGTAGTGTTATGCGCTTTAGACCTGCTGGTCTATTCACTATTTTGGACTTTGCAATTAACCTATTAAAATAAACAGAGAAATGACATTTAACTAACGTATGATATCTATCCACCATTTGGCACCGGATGATATTTGCATCGGGCTAATTCACTATCGTTGACGTATGCTAGTTGACATATACGAAATTATATTATATATGACAAATGTCATCCGGTGCCTACTGGTGGATATCATACAGTAGGTAGATGACATTTCCCCATTGATTTAATGTTTATCTTAATAGGTTGATAATAAATACCAAAATAATGAATAGACCGTTTACAGCTGTAAGCCATCGGCCCCTGTTGTTCTCATTAACATCTGAAAGTTGATCGCAACACAGTCAAACATTATCACCATAACACCGCCAACTAGCATATAAGCAGCATGGTGGGTCTAAACTCCATTAAATAAAATTATGTAAAGAGCTGTGACGAAAAAATTTTTGTGGGAAATCTTCTATTAAAATTTTTGTTGAAGGGTTTAGTTTTGATACATTTAAACTAAATAAACTTTTGTAGGAGGTATCGAAGTCAAAACTAGAAGTGGGCTATAACTATCGCCATAAAAGCAATGGAGTTGATTCGGTGCACTGGTATTCCCAGACCCCCATAATAGCGAAAAGTGTAATTCCCTTACGTTTCAATGGTGATGTCGACCATTGACATTAGATTGTGTTGCGAAAGGTCGCCATTGGAAGCTTGTTCAGAAAGAGCTAACGACGGTAATACTTTTTTAGGACTGTTCGTGTAATGATTATTTCTAAGTCCTTTTCAATTTTAAGTTTTTTTTGGAATTGTCGTTCGAATGTTCTATCAAAAACTAGTAGACGCTTCACGTTTTAACCCGCGTAGTTGCTGTTCCCGTGGGAATACAGAGATAAATATAGCCTATGACATTTACAAATAACTTGGCTTTTCTAATTAGTCAAGAATTTTAGTTAGATTAGTCAAAATCGCTTAAGTAGATCCAGAGATACAACCTTTACATTTACACCCTACAACCTTTAGCCCATAATATTAATATATGTGTAAATGCGGAAGGTCTTTCATCACGAAATCTCGAAAACTACTTCACATATAGAGATGAAGGGAGGGAGTTAGTTTATAGTTAGTAGACATCCACTAAGAACGAATTTTGCATGAGAGCTGGATGAAGGAGGTCTGAGGGAGGTTGACGTCGTGGGCGTTCGCTAGTATTCTATAAGAGATTCTATGAGACGGACAGCTTAACGTTCTCTCCCGGCTTTCACCATCAACTTCCCAGTTCGGGGTGGAAAATTTGTACTGAAAATGTCTTGGAAGACTGAAAAGTTTTTAGGACTTCATGATCCGAAGCTGAATAGGTTCACAACTGCACCAAAAAGTCATGTATTACTTAATAAATATAAATAATATGTTTATTTTTATAAAGTTTTAAAAAATTACAGTAAAAATGAAATGCCAAAAAAAAAAACGAAAACACGTGCATAATCTTTTATGCGATAGTGCATACTTAAGATAACAACATACAAATCAAGATGGGCACAACCTGTTGCCACCGTGAAAGTAAATAACTTGTTTGATTCCAGACAGACGAGAGCGCGACATTCTATTCATGAGACCAACTTGGTATCCAACTTACTTTCAAGTCATAACAAGACTTTGTGATGAGAGAATATATTATTATTAAAAAAGTTACCGTATTTCAATTAACGATGCGTCGTTGTAACACGCACGTTTCAAATTTGGCCTTAAAGGTAACCTTTATATCTAT
Organism: Bicyclus anynana; assembly: GCF_947172395.1. NCBI lineage: Eukaryota > Metazoa > Arthropoda > Insecta > Lepidoptera > Nymphalidae > Bicyclus > Bicyclus anynana. The sequence goes on along the minus strand of NC_069097.1, from coordinate 12,344,232 downwards.
TTTCTATATTCAGATTATAAATATTAAAAAACTAGCGGACGTCCGCTACTTTCTCCGCTTGGAATTCAATTTTTCGAAAATACTGCGGGAGCCATGGATTTTTGAAAGTTTAATGAATAAGTATAAACTTTGTAAGAAAGTCTGTTCTTTATAATTCTAAGGTTTTCTATACGGACGTAGTCGGGGTTATCTGCTAGTGATTGAATATTCGAACTATAAAGGAATGTACTAAGCATACTCACTACTATTATTTCGATGTATACACACACTGTTTGACACTAGCACAGAAAACATATGTGCAAGTAGTGCTAATCTGGTGGGAGTTTGAAATAAAATCTATTATTATTTTAGGTGATTCACCTTTGATATACCTTCGATATGTCATATAGAATAACATAAAGCATTATGCCTAAATTGGATTAGACTAAGTTGGGTATAGGTTGGAACGTATGTTGGAGCAAACATTGATCCCGTGTGTAGACGTTTACTTAGTAATTGAAGGTGTGAACGCATGACTCACATATTTTCCATTAGGTATGTGGATAGAAAATCGATCTTGTTATGGTCGGCACGTTTTCATGGGATGCCATAAAAAGTGAAGCTTTTCCATTAGGTAAGTTTCTGATAGAAAATAGTATTCGTTACGGTTGTCACTTTTTATGGACTATAAAGGAGATTAGCAGCCTTTAATCTATTTTTATTGGAAAACAGTGGAAAGCGCCTTTTATGCTTAGTAGTAACTTTGGAAATTAATGTGTGCTTTGTTCACGTTCTTTCTCGTAATGCATTTTTGTGCCATTAACCATACACTAATGGACTAAAAGTTTTTGATGGCCAGACCTTTCTTCCTTCATTTTATAAAAGCTTCAAGTTTGTCAGCTTATGCTCTATCTCTTTAATCTATACTTATAATAAATTAGTAGAAGGGTCAATTATGTACATGAAATATATTTCCAAAATAACTATCAGGGGGTGATTTGTGATCGATACTGATGCCAAAAATGAAATCAGGAAATTTTTTGTCTGTCTGTCTGTCTGTATATTCGTTATAGAAACGAAAACTACTCGACAGATTTTAACGAAATTAGGTACAATTCTTCATACTCCTGGGCAGGTTATAGTATACTTTTCATCACACTACGATCATAGGCAGAGCAGTGAAGGGAAATTTTAGTAAAACGGGAGAAGTTACTCTATTTTTACAGCGATACTACTGTAAGGGCTAGATTAAAGAGGTCTACTTTTTATCGTGAAAAAATCCATGGTTTCCCGAGATTTGCGAAAACTGATGATTTTGATGATATGAATGTTTGTTACTCTTTCACGCCTCGACTAGGTACTGAACCGAATTAGCTGAAATTTGGTATTGAGATAATAATATAGCCTGGATTACCACATAGGCTACTTACTACATATTTTTTATCCCGGAAAAATCCATGGCTCCCGAGGGATTTGTGAAAAACTAAATTCCACGCGAACGAAGTCGCTGGCCTCCGCTAGTGCAAACATATTTTTACGGCTCTATGCTCTCTGGCTATGACATCAAGAGTGTAAGATATGCAAACTTTTATACTTACGTCGAGTTTATACGTTTAGTCGAGTAAGAACACACATCACCTGAGATTATTCGGAGCACCTTTTGGTAAATTACATTTGTATGAGTGGCTTTTTATGTGTTTGCGAGGGAGTGTGGTTTGATCCACTTGTGTGAGGAAGCAGTTAGATTTTTACGATGATGAATGTGTTATATGTATATTGTATATATCAGTGGCGAAGGATGGAATTTTGACGAAGGCAAGCCGTCCCAAAGAAAAGGAAATTCAAACCGCTTGATGCAAACTTCGGCTTCACATACATCCATAATCAATGTATGAAGTTTTAAAAGGTAAGCCGGTGGGAAACGGTCTGTATGGACTCTTCGCCGCTGGTATATATACATAAGGCTTTTGCGAATGTCCTCAGTTTTTACATTGAGCCATCTATCTGGTCTTATTGTTGTCACAATTTCACTATAGCTAATGTATAAAAATCTCGTGTCATGGTATTAGTCGTCACGAAATGGTACGAGTGATTTTAAGGGAATTATTTTTTAGGGTTCCGTAGCCAAATGGCAAAAACGGAACCCGGAATGAAACGGAAATTATAGTTTCGTCATGTGTGTCTGACTGTCTGTCCGTCCGTATGTCACAGCCACTTTTTCCGAAACTATAAGAGCTATACGGAATATATCGATGTATTCCGTGAACTGCATTAAGATTTTCATATAAAAATAGAAAAAAAAAATTTGGGAGTCCCCCATACTTAAAACTTAAACTCAATTTTTTTTTTTCACCAAACCCATACGTACGTGTGAGGTCTTCAAAAATGATATTGAAGTTTCCAATATATTTTATTTCTAAACTGAATAGTTTGCGCGAGAGACGCTTTCAAAGTGGTAAAACGCGTGTCCCTCCCCCTGTAACTTCTAAAATAAGAAAATGAAGAATTTAAAAAAAAAATATGATGTATATTTGCATGCATGCAAACTTCCACCGAAAATTGGTTTCAACGCGAAGTAACGTACGAAGTAAGTAAAGACGCGTTTGTAAGTAGTTTTTTTGCACGTCATAAATCGTAATCTTAATATGTACATATAATGTGTATATGTTATTAATGAGCAAGAAGTATAAGTTACTTGCTGCTACGGAACCCTTCACGGGCGAGCTCGTGAAGGGTTCCGTAGCTCGCACTTCTCCGCTTTTTTATATTTGGTAGACTCAGAATAGAGTATACCTGGGTATGGGAAATAGGTCGTAAGGTATTCTTCACCTGCCTCCACCATTAGTTTGTTTAGTTTTGTAGGAAATAATAAAAAAAAATGTTTTATTTAGTTGACTACAAAAAACAAAAATAAAAATACAATATCAAATAAAATAAAAAAAACGTAACACTTGATTAAAATAAAACATACATATAGTAGCTTTGCAGAGCTCTTGCTGGAAAGGAATATGGAAGAAGAACAACGAATATAGAATCAGCTAGTATGTTTATAAATGTAATGATATTTAGCCGTTTAACTTTTTTATCCCAACAGTTTAACTGCATACGAGTATATTCAGGCAAATAAGGTCGCAGGGTATACATAATGTATTATGTATTTATTGAATATTTATCTGGGCCTAAAGTGCTTATACATTAAAATCATTATAGCGAATATTAATCTTTAATGTTGAGGTTTAAACATAATTGGAGTTATTACATCACTTAAAATGGATTCGAATGCCACTGGTAATAAAATTATTATTATGGGCATACAAAAGCCGCAGGTTTCGATGTATGGGTGCATGCGAAAGCGGTTTATCGGCTTGGAAGTTGACGTTTTCACTGACATCTCAAAAGGGTGTTGTACTATTACGTCACGAGTTGTTCCATCTTTCAAATACAGAAAGCATGTTATTTACGATCATGCCATGATTGGCAAAGCTACAGTGAATTTTTACTTGTTTTAAATATGTTTAATAAAATTTGAATTTTTCTTAGAAAGTGTTTTTTCTCTTAAATGTCATGACATATTGAGAAAAAGACTGACAAGTGCTAGTGCTTGAAGTAGATACCCATCTACAGCCTATGTTTCTTAGATATTTTTTTGGTATTTTCTTTAGTTTTTTTTTTACTACGATAGACGTAGATAGATATTACTCCATACAACGTTACAAACTTTACTTTTCAATAATAGTAGATTAAATAAAATGAATCAAATATAGATTGTATTTAATTCAATTTTATTTTGAACAGCGAATGGTCATAAAAATAAATACTTTACCTCTGTAACAGTTTAGTAGGTATACCCGTAGTAATCTGGTAGCCTATCTAATAATCGAGTAGGTAAGGGTTGAAACAATAAACACGGAGAAATAATGCTGGGTAATGCTCGTAATGGGATATAACATACAGAGCTTCATAGACGTTCTACCCCACATGTTTACCTTTTCACTAGCTACGAACAGTGGCGGATTTGTAAGCTTAGCCGCCCTTTTCTCAGCACCCATCATATACACTACTTTATCGTAGACACTAGCCTACGGATTAACCCGCATATTAGCCTTTCCTGTTAGAATACAGTGATAAAATATATATAGCCTTTGACACTCACCAATAACGTAGCTTTCGAGTAGTAAAAGAATTTGCAAAATCGGTTCATTAGGTCCAAATATTATCTATAACACCACTTTACCTCTTTATAATATTTAAAACATATTATGTTTACCTTTTATTGAAATGAATAGATTTTGTGATATTTTCCGAGGTCTAGCAGATAATTAAATTACACATTTAAGTAAAACATTCAAATTGTTTTAAGTTCTAAAAGAAAGTGATGAAATTAGGAATTATTGTATTTAGTGAAATTTAGTCATTTTTCATTCCCGCATTTTTTGTCACGAATGGCCGTTCTAGACCCTGGCCTACTGGGCCTTAAGGTAAATCCGCCACTGGCTACAAACATATTAAGGCGGAGCACAGTCATAAATCATGCTGCCTATTTCTGAATTGAGTCGGATACAAATATACTGGTTGACTTTTTTTGACACCTCGATAAAGAATACGGTGTGATGTATTACGCTAAATACGGTGAATATTTTTAGTGTCTTTTCTTTTGGTACAGTCGTACATAACTGGCTGTCTGAATAAAGTCAAAGTAGGTAAAATTTTTTAGTTATAATTTTATATTCCTTTTTTTAATTTATATTGAATGTATAAGTAGTAATTTAGTAAAATATTTAGTTAGTTTTGGATAATGTAAGTAGTTTTAAAATAAAATAAATTATAGTAAGAATTAACAGTATATTATATTTTAAAGATATTCTTGAAATATGCAAGTAGGTAGAAAAATATTCATTAACGAAAAACAATTCTTAAATTTTAGATTTTTTTTAAGTTATTTATTTATTTTAATTAGGTTTAGTTTACAAGCACTTATGTAGCGTAATTTTGGTAATTTTGGTTGGTCACAAGAAGAGAGGAAGCCCAAAAAAGAGATGGTTAGAGTGTCTGAATGTGTGTAAAAGGAGCAGACGATACATTGACAAATGATAGAAGCGATTGGATGAGATTGACATATTTTGCCGATCCCACTGAAGTGGGTTAAGGTAAAGGAGATGATTTTGATGTTGTAATACAGTGAATGTATGTCGAATTTGTGATTCCAATATCTCACTGGATTGATTAAAACCGATTTTAGTAAAGAAGAATAAGTAATTTCTTTAAAGATCGGTGTTGCACATAGTACTGAACGATGTATGTAGAGTGTATTGTTGTTTTTTTAAACAAAAATTAAATAAACATTTCTTGTCTTTTGGTTGTGAATAGTCAAGTAATTGACCTTCCTAAATACGTAAACACAGTTTGTGTACGTTAAATTAAAGTTAGAAATCTGCCCGAGGATCCTACAATACATTTTCTACATATTAATCCTATTATATTTCCTTGACACACTCACATAAATGTAAATAAATCCATCCTTCTAATGTTTTTCTGTCGCGGTGGCCTCTTAAGGCCCGTTTTGTTTCCCAGCGGTGTAATTTTTGTTACATTAAACGGAACGTTTTTCCCCCATTCCGGCAAAAATAAAATATTAACAGTGTAGCACTACGCGATCCTAATACGGTATGCGGATAGGATAGAAATAAGGAATAAGCGCTCAAGATTACAACGCATGATTTGCATCCCCTGCTCGGTATGATCGTCGTATCCCCAACCTCCCCTAGCTACAAACTTATTTATTTGGCAAAGCCAAATAAGTATTCTGCCAAATAAATATATTCCACTTTTTTATTAACCAAAATGTTTTTTTTTATGGAAATTAAAGATAAAATTAAAGGTGTGAATTTGGGAATCGGGGCAAATTTTAGAGACATTTTAAAATACATATACTGTTCTTTATCTGGTACAAATATTGCTATAGTCGTACTTAAATGGAAGTATATGTTCGAGTTCATATAATAAATTTATTAATATAAATATACATTGCAATATTCCCGTTAGTTACTCGTAGTTCAAAGCGTTGAATAAAGACATTTTGGTCAACAAACGCTTGGGGGAAATAATTTTGACTTTCCTTTAGACATACGTTTTGTTTTGATAGTACGACAGCGTTGTCACATGTGCATAGTAAAATTGTTCGGCTTTAGTTTTGTATTTTAGTATAGTTTAACTTTAGTTTTGTATTTTGATCTAGTAGTTCTGCCCTGAATGTAACGATACCTTATAGATGCATGTTATAGCTACCATATTTTATTTTTCATAAAAAACATAATAATTAATAACCACATCTTTTAAACATGATCAATATTACCGCCTCTCCTCCAATCGTAAATCCTCGTAGAGATTAACATTGGATAATGACTTTACTTGGTTCATTAAACCCGTAATCCGAATTAGTTTCTACGCTGTCAAACTGCTAAATCTCATTTTAGTGCGCAAAACTCCCTAACTGCAATGATCCGAATCATATTAAACATTCGAATATTGAACCTATCAACATGCTAAAGACATACAGAAGTTTTCCTGTACATTTTAACATGCACCATATAATACACGATTACCTTCTTACGGCATTACCCGAACCGTTTTCTCTCCCCGGGGCGTTATATTTGTTAACAATGAATGAAACACTTTCCTTTTTCGCCCGGAATAAAATATTAACCGGTTAGCTGTACGATCCGTATAAGATATGCGAGTAAATAAAAAATAAGGATCCAACTGGCTTAGTCTACATACACTTACACTTGATTTACATTCTTCTCTTGTGTGTTATCTCTCCCCAACCTCCTCTATTTACGGATTACTATTTTATTTAACAAAATGGTAACTGAATAATGCGATTTCAATTGATATTAGTAGATTATTAACAATTGTGCGTTTTGGGATAAAAGCTCATTACAGCTAATGACTGACTTACGCGGTATCGTACTGGAACAAAATATCACTATATCCTTATATGTATATGTAAGGTGGTAAGCCAACTACAGTGTGCCTAGTGGGAGTTTTCAATGTTTTCATACTGTTACTATCGCGTTACGTAAACGCGAATTTATATGGATTGAAACAGTTGCAGCAGCAGTGCCACTAGATGGCGATGTTTCTATTCCTTAGAAACTCGCGTTTACGTTAACTTGATCGTCACAGTATCAAACTGCCACTAGACCCTCACAGTACTGGGCTTCTTAAGCTTTCGCTTGTATAAATGTGGGGACTTGGAGTATAACGCACCACTTTTGTAGGTTTAGGATAATACTAATTGATTTTGTAACTATCACTATTAGCTGTTGATGATAATGATAGGGACAGACACCTTAAAATTGGTATAGAATCCACCAAATTTCTAGTCCGCTCTGAAGTTGTAATATGTCGAGCTATAATAATCCCGCTAGGATATAATTCTGTACACAATGGAACTATATGCCTCGTGTTCATAGCAGACTTGAAGATTGGCGCACATTATAATACCTTACCAATAACGTCTCAAATCTAAGATTTCCTACCTGCACTCAACAAAATAAATTTCAAAACATTTTAAAAGTATAATATCAAAATTGCAGATTCGACGGGATAAAGAACCGCATCTCTGTGTATATCGGTCCGAGAGTTTGTCAATTCAGCTGAATTTTAAATCCTTTCGGTTATGCTGATTTCATAAATATTTGAAAATAAAAATGTTTAACTTCGCCGCGCGCCGCGCGGTTTTACCCGCGTGGTTCCTGTTCCCGTAGGAATACGGGAATAATATAGCCTTCCTCTATAAATGGGCTATCTAACACTGAAAGAATTTTTTTAAATCGGACCAGTTGTTCTTGAGATTAGCGTGTTCAAACAAACAAACGCTTTATAAAATGAGTATGGATATGTTACATTTTTAATAAGTTGTTATGAAACTTCGAAGAAAACACAACTTTGAGCAACTTATTGCATCTTACTTCTGAGTGTTTTCTATATTCTAACATTCTGACTTTAAATACAAAGAATTAAACAAATTAAAAAATATGCATAATTATATGGATGTGATAATTATGACGAGATGGTGAAGATACATCTAACAGACTTGCATCTCCACTCAACATCATCATCATCATCATCATCATCATCATCATCATATCAGCCGATGGACATCCACTGCAGGACATAGGCCTTTTGTAGGGACTTCCAAACATCACGATACTGAGCCACCTCCATTCAGTGAATCCCTGCGACTTGATGTCAGTCAGTCCACCTGGTGGGGGTTGACAAACACTGCGCTTTCTGTCGCCATTAAAACATGATGTGATTTAGATAATACCATACTTTTCGTAACGCAAATCAAGCGTGCGTAAAAAACTGACTTCAACAGAATTCTCAATCGACATTCGGTTGTTATTTGAATGTATCGATGATTCTCACGTTTCTGTTTTGGGTCTCAATTTGCACTCTCGTATGCATTAGCTAAGGTGCTAAGCTAAGCTAAGCTATATCAACCAGTCGCATCAAGGTAATGTGGCAATCCGCAATACAATCGCATCATTCCTTCGAGTACATTCGACGGCTCGAATTACCGTGATATGTCATGGTCGTCTTCACTATTGTCTTCGCTAAACACTGTTTTAATATCGTGAATAATTCTTTAAATTATTACTATGGAGACTTAATAATACGATGTTTGTTTTTTGTCTGTGATAGATATTCTTAGTAAGTATCGTCACTTACCATCAGGCAATTGTAGTCGAGAGCTAACTTGTAAAGAATAAATCAGCTCTAAATATGGCGGCGTACAGAAACATCAATGGCGCATAGTATAGTAAACTTTTACTGATTCTCTGGTCCAGTAGTCAGCCTCTGTGTCTTCGGATCACGAGGTCCTGGGTTCGAGTCCCAGATCGGGCCATGAGATACTGATTTTTTTTCTAAGAAATATTCAGTCAAACTTGACGTTACTTAACGTTATAAAGTGCTTGTAAACTAAGCCCCATCATCATCATCATCAACCCATAACCGGCTGAGCTCGAGTCTCTTCTCAGAATGAGAGGCTGGCCCAATGCGGCTTGGCTGACTTCACACACGCAGATAATTAAGAAAATTCTCTGGTATGCAGGTTTCCTCACGATGTTTTTCCTTTACCGTTAGAGACACGTGATATTTAATTTCTTAAAATGCACACAACTAAGAAGTTGGAGTTGCATGCCCCGGAACGGATTCGAATCCACACCCTCCGGAATCGGAGGTAGATGTCATATCCACTGGTGTATCACAGCCTTAAACTTAAACTAAGTCTAATTGATATAAATAATTTAGAATTTTGATTGCCCTATAGTGGGCCCTTCTAATAGGCCGATAATGATAAATAACCTCAATAATATTTATAGGTATTCTTTACTCAAACATCAAGTGAAGCCTGATACCATGCGGTAGGTCAGATTACATTAGATCTACCTGTGAACTGGTAACCTATTCAATATAGAAGTCAAGGTTAGTGCGGTTCTAATCTTTTAATCTCTCTTGAACCTTACTGACCCTAATATGTTCGTAAATGTTAGGGTTTCTTGGGTTTTGTATATAAAGTACTATAGTCCATATTCTATAGAATAGAACTATAGTCCATATTCTATAGAATAGAACTATAGACTATATTCTATAGAATGGAAACGTGAGTAGCAGTTGCTGCTCGTGTAAATGAACCCTTACTTTAAACAAATTCAATATTAATCATCATTATCAACCCGTATTCGGCTCACTGCTGAGCTCAATTCTCCTCTCAGGATGAGAAGGGTTAGGCCAATAGTCCACTACGCTAGCCTAATGCGGGTTGGCAGACTTCACACACGCAGAGAATTATGAAAATTCTCTGGTATGCAGGTTTCCTCACGATGTTTTTCCTTCACCGTTTGAGACACGTGATATTTCATTTTTTGTAGTTTGATTTATTTTCCTACTTTCAAAAACTGACGAAACCAAGCAAAAAAATGACTTCCAGATACGTCAAATTCTACTTTGAAATCGTGCATTTTCAGGACATTTTGTCTACACTATTCAATTACGAATTCGTGAGGTCCATAATTTCTATAATAGTTTTGTTTATTTACTTCACTTTCAACCAAGTCTTTTTGATTGAAATTCTCTCGCTCGTTGAGTTCATAGTTACCTCTAGATTTCTCTTAAAATCACTGTTATATTAACTTACCAGCTAAACGTACATATTAGTTATAAATCTTAGAAATCTTGCGGTGCCTTTCTCCTTATTAACTCCTGTGTTTCACGAGGAGAGTCCATTAAAATGAATTCTAATCATGCACCATTCAATTCAAATTCCACCCATTGTGTACAGACTGTGCCAGAGGGTCATGGATGCTCCTTTTACATATAAATTATTTCTTTTGAAATTCTACTAACACGAGTATAACCGTTAAGTTGGGAGACTTAAGGAATAATTTTGAATGCATTGGTAGGCGTTAAAATTTGCACTATTTAAACTTTGTAGACCACACATGGTGGTAAATGTGTAAAAGAATTTTGCGAACTATTTTGCTCTAATAAATAGTATGCTAGTAATGTGGTAGAAAGCAATACGAAATGATAGTGTAATAGAAACAATTCTGAGCAAATATATCAAAATATTTTCAAAATCAGCTTAGAATGACCCTCTTATATGTATAAAAGTGACATGAACAACAGGATATTTTACCTGTTCCTTAAATGACCCTACCTCAATGATATTTTATACTAGAGATGGGTCACTAGCGCATCAATACTGAGGCGGACAAATGTGGAAAATTTACTTAATTTCATGTAGTCGCTTATCAAACAACGAACGTTATATAAGCAAATAATACCTAAATATCGTCTACAACGTCGAGTTGTGTATTCAGGAAGAAAAACTATATATACATAAATATATGATGGAATTAAAGACAAAACTGTGCATATGTGCCCTCAGTGAAGTCGCTAAATTCGGATTTGTAGGGACGTATCTTACGTACCTATAGTATAAAATTATCATTGCCCTACCTAGATTATATTGTTCCTAGATTTAGAGTAACGTTTTAAAATCGAAAGACTTCAAGTAAGTAAATACATACTTTAATTAAAATGGGTCTTTGCTTAGCAACCTTAACATAAAATAAAAATGTTCTCAAAGATAAAGATTGTCTATGCAAAGAGACACTTAACTTTTTATCAAATTAACTAGGCACGCGCTATGCAAGGAGAACTACTCCAGCAAGTTCTTGTTAAATAGTTAATTTAACTTGTACCTTCCGTTATAAAGCTAGCCGCATCCGCAAACTGTCGTCCCGTATTCATGAAATTCGACTCCTTCGTAACTGTTTAAACCTTCTCTACCATTTATAGAATTTGTTTAACGTTTATTGCGGCGTGTGATCCTTGAGCATTCAACACTTGAGGACGTGGCGTAGCAATGGATATTAAAAGCTTAGTTGTTCCATCTTGTACGACACGTGTTAGTACATTCGAAATAACGGGTAGCTTTAAATATGTAACATTTCTAGAAGACACCGCTCTCTTCATATTGTGTTACGTGTGTACTGTTTGCGTTTATCTCTGTTGTATCCGCTAGGAATATAAACTAGAGCAAGATGAATGTTATTTTATCATTTAAAAACAGTTACAGGTTCTACTGTTTTGATGATAAATATTTCTAGCGATGTTCTTTCTCTTATTCGAACTAGTAACCACAGTAGGTTAGGTACTTGCCTAGTACCTACCTACATTCATTAGTGTCAATTCTATTAAACTAATACCACTAATACCACAATATGTTGATAAATTTTCTCTTTTGTAATTAAAAAAAACTTAGTTTATTTTCTTTTGTAATAGATAATTGCTGGATACTCCATATTTTATGTGAGTACTAGCTGGCGCCGCGCAGTTTCAACCGCGTGGTTCTCGTTCCCGTAGGAATCTGAGTATATAGCCTATAACCTTCCTCGATAAATGGGCTATCTAACACTGAAAGAATTTTTGATCACTCTTGTTATATTTTTCTCGAACCCCTTTGGATGTATTTATTCGAATTTTATTCTAATATTTATAATATTCCAGAATTAAAAATAATCTAAGTTGCATAGGAATAGCTACTTACCTAAATCAAAACTTTTAACAAATAAAATAAAACCAAATAACAGTAGATAGGAACTAAAGGTATGAAACTTAACTTATTGTTGACGATCGATAATAATAAACATCAAATGATAAACGAGATACCGAAATCTTATCAAGTTTATGTTATTATCATTTATTTATTTGATTACAAAATACTGTACCTACTATAAAATTTTAAATTTTAACTTGTTTGTTGATCAATTAGAACTTAAACGAGACAAAAATATTTAAACCACCAAAAATATTAATAGTTATCTATATACTAATGTTATGAAGAGGTAAAATTTGTGATGTTGTAGGGGTTAGTCTCTGAATCTACCTACTGAACCGATTTTGAAAACACTTTAACCAATAGACAGCCACGTGATTTGTACGTGTCATAGGCTACATATTATCCCCTTATTCCCTTGAAAACATGAACTGAGAGGGTGAAACCGCCGAGCATCCTCTAGTGATAGATAAAATATAAGGAACGAAATAAATTTTTCTTTATTCAGAAAGTGTTTCAATACGACTAGCTAAGCTGAGTGAAAATATTAAAATTTTCTTTTTGAGAAACTGCCACCCATAACTCTTTGTGAGTGTTATTCAAATCACGCGTTCAGAACAGGGTGAGATTATGTGAGGGGGGTGAATCGATTTCGGAAAACCTTCTCGACGGAGGAACAACTCTTCACTCTTAATTTATTGGCAATATGTACTTTCATCGTTTACAGATTCTTGTTGAATGGAATTTTTATATTGGAATGAAGCTATGATAGCCAGAAATACCTCATTTAATGAAAACTTAATGTTTGTTAGCCTATTATAACATGACAGGTAGCAGCGCCAGTGAGTGTACCATCATTTTGTGGTAGAGGAAACAGCTCGAGCAGGTCCCAGGACTTGTGACCCTGGGTGTAGGTTTAGGGGATCCCTTTGGAATGCATGTGACTCCCCTGCCTGACAAGTTTTCCATTCTATTTATACTAAACAATTTATGATTAATAATTACACCACAAAACATTATTGCACAAAATCACTAACGCTACTAGCAGCGTGACGGACTTCAAAGAACAACTCAAAAAAATCAAATACTTACCCTTTTATTTATACTATCGTAATGAACCTTGAAGAAGACTTGATTTTGTACAATTTGTACCTATAGTGCCTACCCTAGTTAAGAACCTTGTGCACGCCACTGTAAAGTAATCTGTTATTCTAAGGTTTACGATGGTAAATTTATTTAACTGGATTCATTTATTTGGTTCGTCGTTTTAAATGAAGCTATACATAGAAATAAACTTGCCATGCCTCACAATTTTATAATGTTATTTAGCGAGACAAATACCTTTAGGTTATTTTATCTATTTATTCTTTATTTTCACACCAAAATTACACAAACAAAAGAATTAGAGACATAATATTATGAAAAAAGCAGGATACAAAAGGCGGCCTTTTAGCTAAGTAGCGATTTATTCCAGGCAACCTTAGTGTTAGGAAAACATGAGGATATGAGCAGGCGGTACAAAATGTGGCAAAGAGGAAGTCTCCGAGAAGATCCCAGTACCTCTAACTCGATGTGTGTGGTCTTTCTCCCTTCATTCAAAAGTCAAGTAGTTGTCATTTTCACGTATTTCATAAAGCCGTCTAAATATTTATTTAATTTCTTTCTATCCATATGACTATACATATAGAATTATATATATGCCAGGAAAATATTTATATTTATGCCGGCATATCTTGAACCAATTGCCGCGGCAAATTGCTTTTTACGACACGCGTAATCGGGAAGCGTTTACGCCACTTACACAGCCGTGTAAGGGCCGTATAAAGGCAAACGCATAAAACGCGGAAAGGCATATTCAATAACAATTATTACAAATAAATTACAATTCATTGTTATCAAGGCAACTTGTTTTTGTATTAGTTAAATCGCTGCTTTAAATCTGTTTTTAAAATCATAGGACCTGGGTGTTGTATTTTGGTATATTTTCTAAATACCTAAACTAACCTAAACCTAGCCAGATCGTTTTATCGCCCCTACTTAGTACTTCTACTACCTACCGCATACTTTAATGTCGTGAAAATCGTTGGACCCTTTCCGAGATACAGATTATAACTATTTACAAGAATAGCTCGTTTAAAGGTATTGGATTTTTACTTATAACTTGCTGAGAGTTTATAGAAAAATTGTGCTTTTAATCAATGTTAATTAGCTTCATTTTATTTTAAAATGAAAATATTTTGATACTCGAAACCTTAGCTTTCGAGGTGTGCTATTGTATCTTGCACTAAGGGTTTCCATTGTTCTATTGTCTACCCTAATTACAACAATATTATCATAATGTATGCTATCTATATCTGGAGTCTTATACCTATCTACGCATACGTTATTATTGACGTAAAATAAATTAGCAAATAATAACGTATACTTATACTACACTACCCTAATACCGCACTTATAATGCATACGTTATTATGTCCAGTTAGTAACAGAGTCTCGCCATTGACTGTAAATGCTAAGTTGCAATGCAGTCTAATATTATGGTTAACTTCTTAGACAAGTTTATTTCTACCCATACCTCTGACGGTTTGTATTTGTGACGGCGATATCTTACCGGAACACTAAATCGCTTGGCAGTACTTCTTTGGTAGGGTGCCGGTAACTAGCCACTGCGGAAACCTACCACCGTACCAAATACCAAACCTACACCGATGTAAAAATATAAAACTTTAGATTGACCCGAGCTGTGAATCGGACCCAGGGCCTTTTAAAACAAAAGTCTCCACTCTGTTGAAAACCAGAGAAATATCAACTGCGCAACAGAGTTTGTCTGCTAGTTTAATTAAGAGAATATTATTTAAAACTCGCTAGCATAATAAAGAGGTATATCGATTAATACTCTCTCTAACCATGAAGCTACCAGACATTTTTTTTTAATAGGAGCGCACAGCCTACTGTCTGAAATATGAATGAATGATTTATGCCTGTGTGCGCTGGGCTTTACAAAACCGGTTTGCACTTCCAGCCATGTAGAAAGGGACAGGGGTCACTTTCCCACATGAATCAATGCTTTTTGCTCCACTACCCTATAAGGCTAGGACCCTTCGATTGTATATTCTTTCAAATTGCTTGTACGAAAATCCTTTATTGAATTTTGGTTGTAGGTACCCCTGTAAAGCTCTTTTTGTGATTACGTTTTTTGTCTACGTCGCTAAAACTTGTTCTTAAGCTATTTTTTACTAGGCACTCTTTTTTGTGATTTGTATTGGATTCTCAATATTAGCTTATATTTTTAGACTTTGTTAACCTTTAGGTTAACTTAATAGTAGAAGATCCGTATTAGAAACGATCTTCACCCATTTAGTTATTAGATGAAGGTGTCTTATATCAAAATTTGTACCTACGTAAGACTATATTACAAGTAGGTTGTCTAAAAGTTGTCTAAAAAATATATCTACATCTGTACAATATAATATTTGTATGTTCTTACTGTTTCAGGTACGTTCTGCTAAGCCGGATTTGGTAACGTAATTCCTTTCAGGGATATATATGAGTATACTCGTAGATCAAAAGCACATCAAAAGATCAAAATGGTTCATATTTGATGTATTTATACGTATATAAACCGTGTTTATATTCGTTCGTTCGTTATCAACCCATATTCAGCTCACTGCTGAGCTCGAGTCTCCTCTGAGAATGAGAGGGGTTAGGGCAATGTTCCATCACGCTGGCCCAATGCGGATTGGCAGACTTCACACACGCAGAGAATTAAGAAAAATTTTCTGGTATACAGGTTACCTCATGATGTTTATAATATTATGTTGCTTTTATTTAGTGTGATTTAAAGAGTTCATCATCACTAAAGAAGAAAGATTTTTTGTTTCTTTGTAAACTACAAAGTTCGTTTCATGTAGGATGGTGCGGGTGACAGTACGTTTCACTCTTAAAAGTTTGCCGCGATTCACTATAATAGTACGTATTATGAACATCATACAGGCGACTGTCACCGTGCCCATGCTATCTGAAAAACAAGGTACTGTACTATTTATATGCTTTAAAATATTTATTCAAATCACTTTAATGTACCTCCATATTATTTTTTATACTTAAATGATGCCATGCCATGCCATGATGTTTTTCGTCCTTGTGATCTAAATACGGAACTAGTTAGTAATTGGCAACTACAAATCGTGCTCGTTATTGGGATTGTAATCAGTGTAATAAGAATCTTCACACTTGCTACTCGTCACGCCGTCGCAAGGTCATTGGACAGAATGTCATGGAGCTAATAATGTTTATCGATGGAGCGGGTAACTAAACTTTACGCGACCATATTGGATGATGATTCTAAAGAATATTTGCCATATATTTTAAACTAGCTGACGCCGCGGTTCCAAAATATAACCTTCCTCGATAAATGGGCTATCGAACACTGAAAGTATTTTTCAAATCGGACCGGTAGTTCCTGAGATTAGCGTGATCAAGCAAACAAACGAACTCTTCGGCTTTATAATATTAGTATAGATATGATCAATATTCCTGTTTAGTTTTCATCTCCGGTGTCGTATTAATTTAAGCCATTTCTACATTTAAGAGCTACATGAAAGAACACAATCTGAAAAACCTTTATCTTTATGATATTGTGTCATGGCTTGAATTAATACACCACCGGGTTAGCACCGCCTTCAAACTGATCAGTAGGTAATGATTTTAAACTTATTTCGTGGTTGTTCATTATGAATGTTATTTAAACGGGTACATACCACGATAAAACGACGAGATTTTTATTGTCGATATTTCGACCCAGTTGCATGGATCGTGGTCACGACGGGACTGGTCTCGTCGTTTTATCGTGGTATGTACCCGTTTAAATAACATTCATGATCAGTAGGTACTATGATATTATATGATATGATATTATTTTTCGCTTTTTAGTTTAGTCGGTACATTTTATGTTTTTGAAGTCGGTTTAATTTTTTTTATTCTTTACAAGCTAACCCTTGACTGAAATCTCATCGGATAGTGATGGGGCAATCTTGCACGTTACATATCTAATAGAACAAAATCGTTGGTGTAAACGAGTATGCCTTATTCTTTGACACGTTCTAAAACCTTATGAATGATTCCTATATTTATGAGATGTATGATGTTTAATTTTTATTTGTCAACGAATCCTTTAAATATTATTCATATTTTGAATGAATTAATATTTAAAGTATACCTCACCTGTGCACCCTTCGGCCGAATAAGTTATTGAAAAAACAAATTCACATTCGAAAAAGGTGAAACACCTGACACCATTTTTCAAATTATTACTATAAATCCAGCTCTTTCCCGAACGTTTTAAAAACCTTAACTATTAAAGGATCGTTTTAAATAATTACCACGATTTGCAATCATTAAATTTAATTATTCTCGAGTATTTAAATATTATAAAACAGTAGAAAATTAACAAAAAATTGATGGAAGATGGAAAAAATTAACTAGACCTTAGCGTTGCTTTTCATCGGGCTTGAATTTAGTTAGCACAAGCTTATTTACTATAAAGTAAACACATATTTATTAGTTTACAAGCTTCATTTTTTCATGCGATTTTCACAAGCAGATAACAACCTAATAAAACATCGTATCAAAGAAAAGTGATCAGCTAAACCCACGCGTGACAACCGTTTACTTGAACTAGTATAAATAAATGTATACTAATATTATAAAGCTGAAGTCTTTGTTTGTTTGTTTACTTGAACGCGCTATTCTCAGGAACTACTGGTCCAATTTGAAAAATTATGTCAATGTTCGGTAGTCCATTTACCGAGGAAGGCTATAGGTTATATATGAGTATTATCCCCGTATTCCTACGGGAACGAGAACCACGCGGATGAAACCGCGCGGCGTCAGCTAGTATTATATAAGTATATCAATCCTCGCACATCCTTCGTCGCCTTTCAATTAAATTGCTATTTCAACCTCTCTTATGTGTACCATATACGGACTGCCCTACTAATGCGTTTGTAATAAATCTCGATTTCTATGGAGGCGACCTCAAAGCTAAATAAGAACATTAGGACTAGTTATATATCACCGCCTTAGCACCTACTATTTCACATGATATACATATCTACTTATATTATGTATTATGTTACATTACTGGCCCATTGTTACACAAATAAATCTTAACAAGCAATTATAAAGGCTAGTAAAAATACTCTATAAGGAGACTTAATGCAATGATATCGAATAAAAAAAAACATACATACCTACAGCCGAACGTAGAACCTCCTCCTTTTTGGAAGTCGGTTAAAAATAAATAGGTATCTAAGTGAGATTACGCATTTATATTTAATAAGCGATTGAAAAGAAAATTATTGAATCACATTTTTTTATATTTGTCTGATAGTAAGTACATGTAACAATTTTTAACTAAAAAATGAAAAATTAAGGACTTTTCATAAAAACTTTGAACCCCTATTTCACCCCCACCTATTTTTTTCTTCGCATCATGAAGAATCATTAAACCTTCTTTGTAGTATGAACTCAAACCGTCCGAAGTTTCAGATGAATTTATCCAGTGGTTTCGGAGTGATATATTTAAAAATGCTTTTTTTTAATTTTTTTGTGATTTTTAATAGATTGGCGTACCAGTAAGTATGATAATGTCATGATGAAAATTTTGATGTTCTTGATTGAACAAGCAATAAAACTGATACAAAGCATTTGTTATGTCCATATACTCTACACCAAAGGGGGTAATTATATACTCTCAGAATCGTAGATGCGGTCCTCGAATTTGGCACATTCAATACATCACAGCGCCTGGTATATTTGACAAAATCGTAATTTCGTACATCCATGTTTGAACCGAACAAAAAGACAGACGTCATTTCACGTCTAAAGTAGATAACAATAAACTCCTTACATAAATATACCTATTTGTGTTTGGCGTACCTATATAGATAATAATTCTATATTCTGTGTGTAATGTGTTGGGGCAATAACCTCCCATTAGCTTTATCAAGCATCAAAAGAACAATGGAAAAGTAGGTAAAATGAGCGGCTAGTAATATTGTGATAATGTCAGCGGAAAGACGAATTGCGTATTGATTCTTTGTTACATGAAGACATTTTTTTAAAAGAAAATTTGTATCTTTAAAATGTGACCAATATTCTTTTTTTTTCAAGTATCTTTTAAATGTGATTAATATTTTCATTCCCATCCAACTAGTCGGGAAAGACTGTGTTATAGCTTGGCAAGCTCGTTGCTGACACTCCCATGATATGCGGGTGACGGGGGGAACGGATTGCGCGGGTGTGAAATCTTGCTGCCCCTCCCGGCCCGCGCGGACCATCGGGAGTGTTACGAACGAATTCGGCAAGCTATAGGAGCGGATTGAACGACCACTTAAGCCAGGGTAGGCCTGGGCCGGTGATGGCTATTCCCCTTAAGCTAATGAAGTACTTGCTGGTGTCATAAGAAAAGTAAGAAAGGCGACACGAAAAGTTCAAAATCCTTTGAAATATTAGGGTCCCACAAGTCTATTGCCGATAAAATGTAATGTCTCTTAGGGACGGCTTGCATATTAATAAACTGTTATGTTTAAATTATATGTTGTAGATCCATTTTTTTATAGCATGTTTTCATAAAATATGTTAGTAATTATGTTTATTTTCCTTATATAATATATAATATATATTAAATCTAATTTGAATCTAATATAAAATTTCATTCAGAAAGAGATTTGTTATATTATTTTTATTTGCTCTGGCACTGTCCTTGAACCCTTTTGAGTCTACTTGTCTATCTTCAAACTCAAAATTCATTTATTTCAGGCATACTTTTTAGGCAATTTTGAAGCGTCAAGTTACCTATGTCATGATTCGATGGTAATAATTAAAGTCGAAAATTTAAAATTAAAGTTACAAGTGTTTCAAATCCGCCTTGGTCCACACCAAACGTAATCAAGATTTATTTTTGTTGTTTATCCATTTTAATAACTATTAAATTTTTACAATATTGTTGTAAAATTGCACAAAATAAATATTACATTTTTACAATACCTTACCTTATCAGCCAATAGACGTCCACTGCTAGACATAGGCCTCTTGCATGGACCTCCAAGCACAACGATCTCGAGCCGCCAGCATCCAGCGGCTCCCTGCAATCCGCTTGATATCCTCGGTCCACCTAGTGGGGGGTCGCCCAACACTGCGCTTTCCGGTGCGAGGTCGCCATTCCAGCACCTTGGGGCCCCAACGTCCATCGGCTCTTTCAACTATGTGGCCCGTCCATTGCCACTTCAGCTTCGCGACTCGCTGAGCTATGTCAGTGACTTTGGTTCGTCTGCGGATCTCCTCATTCCTGATTCGATCACGCAGAGAAACTCCAAGCATAGCTCGCTCCATCGCCCGCGAAGTGACTTTGAGCCTTCTAATAAGGCCCATAGTCAGCGACCAAGTCATTTTTACAATATTGTTGTAAAATTGTAACCTATTAACTTTGTCGACCCTGTAGGAGCCCTTGCGTAAAGGCAATAACACTATAATAACAAGGGTAACCATGCATATTAATAATTTTACATGACCTATTTTTGTGTAGGAAATCCAGAGTTCTACAAGGAGGCCTCTTGGGACCCATTTTTCTCATACTATTCTAAAATTACATTTAAGTAAAATTTGATTTTACAAACTTACTCTTACATTATAACTATGGAAGTATATTGCACTGGCAATATAATAACAAGGGTAACCATGCATATTAATAATTTTACATGACCTATTTTTGTGTATGACATCCACATTTTTACAAGAAGGCCTCTTGGGACCCATTTTTCTCTTTCATACTAAAATTACATTTTAGTATAATTTGATTATACAAACTTACTCTTACATTATAACTATGGAAGCATATTGCACTGGCAAATCTTATCATTAACTTATAATTGGGTAATCCTTTGTACGGAACGTTTATCAATAGTTTGAACGATAAGGCATTGTACAAATGTACTCTTGTCAGAAAGATACGAATTTATCTGTGACGCAATCCAGTGCTATTGTATTCCAAGTTTAACGTGCTAATTTATATAGAAATAACAATCGTGTGTTAGAAATACATTAGTACAAAGACTACTATCTGAGAATCTATTTATATCAAACCATTATAAAACTTGTTTAGTTAGTTTGAACAAGTATCAAGAAAAGTTAAGTAGTATATTCGAAAATTAAATTATATACAAGAAAATAAATAAAGAATACTAAACATAATATAATGTTTTCTATGTGAATTCTTATAAAGATAATTAAGTCTATAGCATTTTCACGTCCGCTGTAAACAACGGAAATGTACCTAACATGGTTGGCTTGAAAAACATGGTTTCGCTTTTTAAGTGCACAGCGGTTTGCCGCTTGAATTGTTACCATAAATGCACTTCTTAGAAACAGGGGATCGTAGATATATTACTCAATATCATTTTTATCTAGAGCACAGAATTACATAGGTGTACCTACTTACTCAGTTGAAGATATTTTATTGGCTCTAATCTTATTTATTGCTAATTCAGTCTAGTTATCATGTCAATCTTTCTTGTACAACCTTTTTATTATTTCCTCGTCAAATAAAAATATATTATTGCTACGTCGAGGGAGCCGTGATAGCCTAGTGGATATGACCTCTGCCTTCGATTCTAGAGGGTGTGAGTTCGAATCCGGTCCGGAGTATGCACCTCCAACTTTTCAGTTGTGTGCATTTTAAGAAATTAAATATCACGTGTCTCAAACGGTGAATGAAAAACATCGTGAGGAAACCTGCATACCAGAGAATTCTTAATTCTCTGCGGGTGTGAAGTCTGCCAAACCGCATTGGGCCAGCGTGGTAGACTATTGGCCTAACCCCTCTCATTCTGAGAGGAGACTCGAATTCAGCAGTGAGCCGAATATGGGTGGATAATGATAATGACGTCGAGGGATACGAAGATAATTATATATTTTTGTATGTACAATTGAAAGTAAGTGTTAGCTAACAAGCACCAATAGTTCAGTTCTAATAAACGATTCATGGCAATACCGCTTAAACTATAAAGTCCGTTGAAAGCACAAGTATATTCATGTTTACATTGACGATACCGCTCACTGGGCACTGGGAATAGGTAATTTGTATTCGCCGCAGTTGCAAATATTTAGGATAATAGGTGACCTTCTTTAAGGGTCGTTTTTGAAATGCTTCGAGGAATCTATAATATTATAATATACTTTTTTTAGACACTGTCTCAGAATACATACTAGTATAATAAGATTCAGTAGAAAATTAAGTTAATTGAACAAAATAATGTAAAAACTGTACTATTATAATATTAGTGGTAAAACCATTATTTACTTTGTACTTTTACTTTAATGCTACTCTTTGTCCCTCAAGTAGAACTTCATAGGAGTTAAATAGTTTCTGAAATTCAGATAAAAAATGCAATATCATAATTGTAAAACAATACATAATATATCAATTTTCGTACTTAGAGAAAACAAACTTGAAACTTTTCAACATTCATTTAATCGAAATGTTAGAACTAAATGTCGTAGACATTAAGGAATCCTATCACGTTTCTATTACACCATTCCTAAATGTCAGCCCAAAAGGGCGACAAATTCTCCTAAAAAAAGCCCAATACAAGAGGACAGTCAAAATAAACCTTGAATTGAAAAGTCGACACCTTAACCCTATTGCTTGAGGGACGTGAATCAATTTCGGAACAGAGTAAAAGATGTCAAATGAATTGGAATTAATTTATCGATGTTTTTCTATCGATAACTGTAACAATTGAGTGGGACACTTTTGTCAATGCCAATAAAACGTGGACAATTGCCACTTGCTTGTTATTGAAATTGCGTACTTATCTTTAACCGAGTATTCTCTAGCAGAAGGAGAAATTTCAAGACTTTGTTTTTCTTCAATTGGAGATTTTGAAACTTTCCTTTACTTAGCAGAGACGATTTATATTCAAGATTTTATACAAGCTATAAAATTATCTGCATTATTTCAAGATCAATTTACATTAAGCTTATAATGAATATGATAAATATTGATTTTTTTTACCTTAATACTTCGCAATGAACGGAAGTCCTTGGGGTTTTCTCCGGGACTTTAATTTTATGAATGTCGTTGGATGTCGATAAAAAATTTCATTCGGTTTAATCATAATAATAATTTATTGAATAAAAATTTATAAAAAAAATTCACCCTCCCGCTATTGAATATATCGATGTATGTGTTTCCTATAATGCCTTAGTATACAATCAAATATGTTTTAATTAAGTCGTTTAACAGAAGATCATAAGGTCATATATCTGGTGGGACAAATAAACTTTGTTTGTCTTTGTAATGTTTATTATCATTGACGCTAATCCATAGTTGTATATTTAGGCCAGGTTAAGTTTAAATTTTAATAGTGTTTTATATTATATTTTATATTTTGTTAATATTATAAAAAAGGACAAACAAATAAACGGGAGATTAAAAAAAGAGATCAGAATTTTTATTTATTTATTTACGTTTTTTACAAATTCTACATCCAAATTTTGTACACAGAAAAGATAGATTTAAAAGCTTTTATTTAACTTGCAATGTATGTAGGATGTTACAGTGGATTCTTTTAACTCAATTTTGAAGTAGATATCTTCAACCAATTGAGCTGAAATTTTGTATACTCGTTAAGATTGGATGACAATACACGATATATTATATGACGTTATTCTAAATACAATATGGCAGACCACCCAAGATATATTAACTTAAATGATAATAAGCTTTTATTATCATTTAAGTTGTACATAATGTGGTTATATGTTGATATTTAAAATGTTGAAAGAAAAAAATATTTTCTTCTTATTATTTAGCGTTTAAATAAAAGCTTTTTTTACTTATAATTTATTATTTGTTAAAATACAAATAAAAAGCATTAAAATAACCACCGAACCTAACTTTTGAAACTCCCCGGAACTCCGCTAAACTGTCGTGAAAGCTTTCCTAGTTTGTGCTCCCAACCAGAATATATCGTAGTTTGTAAATTTATTTTTATTAAAACACTGTTGGTTTTGTTATTTGTCTACTCTAAAATGACCGAATTTTTTAGACATCGGTTTTTGTCAACTTGACAACTGCTGAAACTTTTTGCGATAACTTATTCCGTACGGAGCTTTCTCTGTCTACAACTTTTTCAGTATTTTTGTGAGTGTTTTTTTATGTAATTTCAAGGTTGATTGACCATGTTTCACAAAACCTAATATAGCTGTTTCAATAGTAAAGACCATCTTTAGTAGAAATTTAAGTGTGATTATTATTAACTTTCAAAGTCGAAGGATCAATTGACAAAGCGCATCTTTAGTTAAAATTATTACGTACACGTCAAATATTTCGATGACAACTATAATGTGGTCACGCAATTCGTCATCTATTACTTTGAATGCACAGCGGTACACCAATGTCAAAACAAACTCAGTTCCTAAAATCAGTACCTATGTATGGACTTGACCTTGTTACCTACTGTAACAAGGTCAAGTCCATACGTACGTGATCCTTTACGGGCATATTTATAAACATGGATTAGGATTTAAACCTCAATTATCTTTAAAGTAAAGTGAACCCAAGTATTACTATTCAAAGTTCACTTTCTTTTGAAAGATCCAAGTTTGTAAAATATGGCTGTTAACGTTTAAACAATACTCCAAAATATTAGACAAGTTTTCATCAAAGCTCTTGTGCCCTTTTTTATATAGAACTAACAAACTAACAGACTAATAATTTCACTCGACTCCGTTATTGTTTTTGTGATTTCTCCGCTTGCAAAAAAGTGGTGTACTTAAAGTAAAGTTTATACAGGATAAACTATATCTACTTTCAACTTTTCGCTATGTATAGTAACAAACATACACACACGGACTTTTGCCCTTTATTTAGTGTGACAGCGTTGCATTTTTCTACAAAAATGTTGAATGAACGAAATCCCTTGTTTTAGAACTTTAAGATTTATCAGATCAGGCACAATTTGTTATTAATAACATTATGGTGGTCAACAATGAGGAAAAAATCGTCATCTCCGACGCATGAATGGAATTTACTCTTTCAGATCGTGTCATACACATCTCAATACTAACGCCTGAAAAGTGAAAGGTGCGCAACCGAGGAGCAGCAAGCAACGCACGGTGAAAGGTGCGCAGAATAGGTTTCGCACAAAACGTTACGCTGTCATTCGTTCATCGAATTTTACTGCGCATATTTTTTAAGAAAAATCGATTCTTAAGGAGTAAACTCCAACTCGTGGCACATAAATAGGAATACTAGAGCAAGTATGTACCTAACTATATGTTGTAACAAACCTATCTCGACCTTTCTGTTCTGTACGTGATTTGTAAGCAGATGTCGTTTGGACAAGTTTGTCTTATGTTATTTACTGAAGTCTCTCCAAGTTTTTACGTCTATAAGGATTTTGTCATTATTTAACAGCACCGCTTTCTGTTGACCTTTCCCTTTTGTTTTCTTTATTTGTATTGTTTGTTGTTTTACTTCATAACAATCTGCTGGATTTTGTGTAGCGACAGCATTGTTTTAAATTATCAGTGAAATAATTAATGTTCCTATAAGACTTTTTACACTTAATGGATCGATTTATAAAGTAGTGTTTGATGGATAAGGACGGGAAAAGACAGGGAATAAGAATACACATTTGTTTACGTTAGAGCGACGATGACCATAGAAGCCGTTGGATTAAGTGGACCCGTACGGGGTTGTGATCATACCAGTAGATACCACGATGTTCTGAGAAAGATTTGGAAGAAGCTGATGAAATTAATTACTAGTATTAAAGCAACGGGAGCCGTGATAGCCCAGTGGATATGACATCTGTCCCCAAAGTTTCAGTTGTATGCTTTTTAAGAAAATAAATATCACGTGTCTCAATCGGTGAAGGAAAACATCTTGAGAAAACCTGCATACCAGAAATTTGTCTTAATTCTCTGCGTATGTGAAGTCTGCCAATCCACATTGGGCTATTAGCCTAACCCTTCTCAGTCTGAGAGGAGACTCGAGCTCAGCAGTGTGCCGAATATGGGTTGACAATGATGACTATGAACACGTCTTGAGACTTCCATCATCTGGTGATAATGTACATTATCACCATAAGGTACATTAAAAACATATTTTATCTTTCAGTAACATTCATTCTCCTTTCATCTATTAAATAGGGAATGGAATCCTTACCATTACCCGTGTCTAGAACCCAAGACCTTATTGGTCCGTAGCTTATCAGGTTAACCACGACACCAATGAGATTCAATCGATATGAGATTCAATCGATGATATTAGTCACATCTATACTAATATATAAAGCGGAAGAATTTGTTTGATTGAACGCGCAAAACTCAGGAACTACTGGTCCGATTTGAAAAATTCTTTCAGTGTTAGATAGCCCATTTATCGAGGAAGGCTATAGGCTATATTTTATCCCCGTCTTCCTACGGAATCTGGAACCACGCGGGTAAAACCGAGCAGCGTCTACTAGTCAACGATAAATTTCTCCTATAGATATCACAAAACAAATATTACACACAGTATTCAATAAAAGGTTATACAAAAAGCAATATATCGTTGATCACGTCGCCGTCTAATAAATAACGCGTACGCAGAGCGATGAAATTGTCCCATATATATTTGTTTTGCTTTATTTATCCCGCCACACATGTGGCTAGACAATTAGACGATGAGATGGGAGAGAAAAGAAAATGATTAGTTACACGGACTATTATTATTAGTTATGACACACCATACTAAATGTATATTACAAGATGAAGATGTTGTTTTTAAGTCTTTTATGTATAAATCATTAGCAATCCATTTTCGGCACACTATTGAGCACTAGTCTCCTCTCAGAATGAAAGGGGTCAAGCCAAAAGACCTCCACGCTGGCTCAATGCCGATTGGCAGACTTTATATACGTAGAGAATTTAGAAAATTCTCAGGTATGCAGGTTTTCTCATGATGTTTTTCCTTCACCGTTTGAGACACGTAATATTTAAATATGTATATTATTTACATGCTTCTTCCTTTTTCTTCTTTACGTCTTTCAACAACTAGGTAAACGAGATGTATCGAAGAGAAAAAGAGATAACTTGTGCTGTAAGTACAAGTTGACCATACAATTTTAGCGAACATTTTCGAATGATTTGAATTTGGGTGAAAGTGGAAAGAATGTAAAGGTAATTCTAATTTCTAAGTGTAATGGAACTTCTATTCTCAGAATGTGAATTAACGTATTTTCGATCGTTACGCTTTCGTTTTAAGTTATACAATAATTTAAATCCGTAAAAGATGTAATCAAAATTTCATTTTTAAAACGACGTGATTTATAAACTGAAATGTACTTTGATTCTGATGATTATGATGTATCTTTTTTAGGATTCCATCCATCCATTCGTCCGTTCGTCTGTCCGCGGTTAAGCGCAGAGGCTATTACTACCAGAGAGCTGTAAATTAGCATGAGTATGTGCATTAAAGATTTAAACAAAGTTGTAAAATAAAATCCTAAAATTCTTTTTTTTAATAGGTCTTTAAAAGATATAAGGAGTTTTCTACCAACATTTCTCGATTTCGGGATCCGTTTGTTAAATATTAAGCTTTTCAGAGCTAATTTTTGTTAGAGTCAAGTGTCCCTCTCTACCGGCTAAACGGTTGTTTATGTATACGTGAAAAAATCACCAAAGTAAATTACAAGGAAAACTATACCTAACGCCCAAGTGAGGATACAATTTTAATCGTCTATCCCAAGGTGTGGGGTATCGCAATTGGTATTTTTGTGCATTGCAGAAGGGAAGTGTGCTAACTTAATCTACGGAATCCTAGACTGCGCGTGGCCCAATACGCACTTGGCCGGTTTTTTTTTAATTAAAGTAAATATGCGTTTAAGTTACGTCGTACAAGGCTTTCTCCGTAACTAATTACGAATTCGGCGCGCACCTCGGTAGCTGGTTATAAAGCAATTCTCACATAATAATATAATAAACATAATTATTAATTCAATGCCCATAATGAACAGGATTATAGCAAGCAACGTGTCTTGTATATAAATGAAGTGAAATGTCTCGTACGCCGCGTTTTCTACAGAATGTGAATATTCATTAATGATTCATTTAAATGGAAAAGAAAATTTTTATCTCTCATATATTTATTAGTCCTTTTTTTAATTTTTAACAATGTTAATATAAATATAACATACAAAAGAATCTTGAAAATTTATAAAAAAAGAATCAACCCTCCCGCTGCGGGACATTTGAGTGCCCAAGCAACCGGTGGTCAGGGCTCCAGAGTGAGGAACCTCCTCACAATACGCGCCGTCTCAAGAATCACTGCCTTCACACTGAATCACGACCCTTGATCCAACAGTTAAGTGAAAGCTTCATAAGATGTTGATCGAAACTTTTCGCTATAAGACCATTGACTGAAACAACTATCGGAACAATAATAGTTGACTCAACATTCCACATGGCGGTAATCTTATGAGCAAGGTCCAAGTATTTTGATACTTTTTACGAAAAATTATCAAAAAGAATATTATCTTTAACTTTTTAATATTTTATTATAGACCGTCATGACGATATAGGTGGGCCTAATATAGGAAACCCTCTTACCATAACGCGTGTCTGGTATTGCAGTCATCATCATCATCATTAACAACCCATATTCAGCTCACTGTTGAGCGCGGGTCTCCTCTCAGAATGAGAGAGGTTAGGCCTTAGTCAGGTAGACTTAGGCTGGCCCATTGCGGATTGCCAGACTTCACTTCACACACGTAGAGAATGAATAGAAAGTTCTCAGGTATGTAGGTTTCCTCACGATGTTTTTCCGTCACCGTTCGAGAAGTCATACAATTCTGCATTATATGTGCAAAAAAGTTGACACATTATACTAAAAATACCTGACAGATATTTTATATTCTTGTATTAAACTACATAATACTATATTATCAAAAAAACTCGGAAGCAAGGTCACGCACTTGAGAGGCCAAATATTTAAAATCTCAGTCAAGGTGAATTGCATAGTCCGAGTAGGTACAAAGGTGCTTTTACATTTGCATATTATGAAAATAATTAAGTAATTCCTGTTTCAATTAAATATCTTTTTAACGGTACGGTTCCGTTTAGTTTTTAATTTAATTTCGTTGTAAAGTGAGGGGTCGACCAACACCACGCTTTCCGGTGCGGGGTCGCTATTTCAGCACTTTTTGACGGCTTCTTGCTCATTGCCACTTCAGCTTCGCGACCCGCTGAGCTACGTCAGTGACTTTGGTTCTTCTACGAATCTTCTCAATTTTGAGTCGATCACGCAGAGAAACTCCAAGCATAGCTCGCTCCATCGCCCGCTGCGTGACTTTGAGCCTTCTTATGAGGTTTCTTTTCTTTATTTTTGATTATTTGGCTTTTTTATTGTTCCAATGAGGGATAAAATCTCTTATAATTTCTAATTGAAACATCCTTTTCACTGCATATATCATAGAATCTAGAGTAGTAGTCTATATTCGAGTGACAGGGAATAGGGTATAGTTCTTTAGTTGCGTAGGTTCAATGAAATGTTTATGAGGTTGTGACGCTAATCTTAACATATCGGGGTACAGTGTGACGTACGACGTAGTGGCTAGAATATTTATTTGGGGGACGTGACTTACTTTCAACTTAGCCTGTTAAGCCATCAAACGTGTGGAAGGACTTTAAGAGTTCCGGTGGAAAATATGTACTTAGAATGTTTGTGTCGATATGGTTAACACCTTTTTCTTACAAGAATATTAGCCATGTAGCATAACTTTAATTTTTTATCATTAACTAAGCCAGAAGCATGTGTTTTAAGTAGAAACGAGAATAGTCCAATGGGAAGAGATTGAATCTTAGATGTTTAAGATTTGAATTCAGATTAATTTCCATAAATAAAAGATATCCTTGGAGCTCTTTTCATTTGTAGAATATAGTAGTATAGTAATGGTAGTTTCTATTTCAAAATTTATCTCCCTCTCCAATCTTCAAGACATCCGGCTTGCACACTGACAGACTCTACATTTTCCTTACTCCCTGATGTTACTGTGACCCCATTACACTTACTGAGTTGTGATTCCGCTATTTTATACTCGTCGATGTAATCGCCTATAACAAGTTTTATTACAATTTGAACTCTATTTCTATGGGATGTCTAAAATAAAATGTCACTGACGCCGAAGTTTCCATGGAAACCAACGATATCACAAGGTTGTGACTTAACAGAATGCGTGATCTGCTTCGCTACAGTTGAAAATTAGAAATGATGACGAGAACGAAGTCCCTAAAAGCTTCGATTTGATTTCAAACAAAAACAAATTATTAAACAAAACAGAACTTTTAGAGAACAACATTTAGATCTCATAATATAAACAAAGCACAACGGAACGCGTTGGCTTTAATTTGGCCTGCCGCCCAAATTTTGTATTTAGGTCGTTTTATCTATAAACTGCAATATTGTCGACATTATGGTTGTAAATAATGTTCCTAATTCATATGCGCTAGATATAGATATTATGAATGGAATAGAATATATATTAATTTCAGTTTTGATAGGTTTAGCTGTTTAGTTATGGTAGGAGCGCGTGAAACACAAATCTGTTCGATTTAGTAGATTTGATGATAGTACACATAAAAATGATGTAATAATATTTTCGCTTTCAGTGGTAGGGAAATTTACTTATTTTTTGCAAAAAGCAAGTCATTAGTTACATGGCAATACTGAAAAAAACATAGTTTTCATGATACAACACGTGTCTTTCATCTACCTTCTTGCGTGGTGGGTGTTATTATGGCCTCCGTGGCGCAGTGGTATGCGCGATGGATTTACAAGACGGAGGTCCTGGGTTCGATCCCCGGCTGGGCCGATTGAGATTTTCTTAATTGGTCCAGGTTTGGCTGGTGGGAGGCTTCCGCCGTGGCTAGTTACCACCCTACTGGCAAAGACGTACCGCCAAGCGATTTAGCGTTCCGGTACGATGCCGTGTGGAAACCGAAAGGGGTGTGATTTTCATCCTCCTCCTAACAAGTTAGCCCGCTTCCATCTTAGATTGCATCATCACTTACCATCAGGTGAGATTGTAGTCAAGGGCTAACTTGTAAAAAATTCCATGTGGAAGAGAAGAAAAATTAATTCTAAACGAAGCTTAGCTTATGAAGCTATGGAACTGCGACTCATGATATCCTGCAAAAAAATACCTTATAGTGAGGGTGGACCTTAAAGCTGTCTTTCAAAACCAATATGGTGCAAACTCCATAGTCGCTTACCGCAGGTAAACTTTCCTTATATTAGGACCATGAGCTAACTTCAGTTTCTACAACACGAGGAAGATACAAAAATAAATCAGCTCTTTGTCCACTTCAAATACTTATATAAATTGAGATAGATTCCTCTGGTATGCCACAATGTAAAGCCGTCTATATAAATAACAGACCTATTGTCGGATACATCTAGTTGAGGTCGCCCTTCAGCGGAGATCATCCAATTACAAAGAGACTTCTATAGTGGTCGCGTTTCTAGATACAATGTAATACTCCCATGACAAGGTTAAAGAGATAAGCGGTAGTCTAGGCTAGATTAGTTATTACCATGATTTGAATCACCCGAGGTCAGTACTTGGATATTAGATTAAATTATATTGAAAAACCCATATTGGGCTCACGCTGATCTCGAGTCTCCTCGCAGAATGATAGGGGTTAGGCCAACAGTCCACCACCCTGGCAGAATGCGGATTGGCAGACTTCACACACGCAGAGAATTAAGAAAATTCTCTGGTATCTGGATGCCAGAGAATTTTCTTCTCTCTCCGGAATCGGGGGCAGAAGTAATACCTACTGGGCTATCACGGCTATATTGAAAAACTATTTGAATGTTAAAAATTTCAATATTTCATTTCATTTCAATATTTCAGTGGAATAGTTAAATTCGGATCACTTTTTACAGTGTTGTTGTGTTTGTTAGCACATAGATCTAATCATAGGTCTAATCATTATAATATTTCCTCTCCCTAGAGGAAAGCCATGTATCATCATTGACAGCCCATATTCGGCTCACTGTTGTGCTCGAGTCTCCTCTCAGTATGAGAGGGATTAGGCCTTAGTCCACCACGCTGGAAATGCGGTTTAGCAAACTTTACACACGCAAAGAATTATGAAAATTCTCAGGTATGCAGATTTCCTCACGACGTTTTTCGTTTTTATGCTCTCCGGATCGAAGACATCTATCACGTCTCTAAGTTATCTTCAATTATTTACTGCTTACAAATCATTCAGAAATAAAAAGAATTATACAGATCATAATATATCTTGCTGCAACTGTTACTTTGTGAGTATAATACTTTAGTCGAGTTGTTTTTATACCATGCAATACCACGCCTTGTCACTTTCCCTGCTCTTGAATATACATCGCTTAATGCGGCTGGAGCATGCGATCCATTGTGCTTTTATTTTTTTTTATCGCTGAGATTACAACATCGAGTGTAAGAAAGTTCCGTAAGGTTTGCCGCACTTTTTACTGGGATGACGGAATCGAAGATAATGAAAGGATTTTCCGTACTCTGTTTGCTGTGATCCTACGGAAGTATTCACTTCTACGTTTTACGCATTTAAATCTATAATTATATCAACCAAAGTGGCTATGTGGTTAGTCTGTACGCCGTAGAAGGTGCGAGAGGATTACCAGCAAAATCTCTATTTAACTTGCTCAAAGACCTTGGCATCTCTTGAACTGCATCAAGTTCTGTATTAAAACAATAATATGGGTTCATCTCTCCTTGTATCGTATACGATCTCTGTCTCTACCGCAAGAGCAGTATCAATGCGATGTTCCAGTTAGGTAAGACTGGTAAGACTCAAAGATTGCTATTATTAACACCTAATACACCTATATAGAGCCGTGATAGCGTCTGATAAATAGATAGATATGATCTGCCACCGATTCCGGAAGGTGTGGGTTCGGATCTAATCCGGGGCATACATCTCCAACTTTTTAAATATTACGTGTTTCAAACGGTGAGGGAAAACATCGTGATGAAACCTGAATCAGAGAATTTTGTGAATTATCTGCGTGTGTGAAGTCTGCCAATCCGCATTGGGCCAGCAGCGTGGTGGACTATTGGTCTAACCCCTCTCATTCTGAGAGAAAACTCGAGCTCGGCAGTGAGCCAAATATGGGTTGATAAATTGATAATGAACCTATATTCACGTAACACACTTTTCTTTGAGTTAATCCTAAATGAGACCTAATCACTATACCTACTATACGTACAATCACTAACAAATAACTAATTTACTTCTTGATTATCAAAGCTTAATAATTGTCTCGATCTATTGGGTACTTTATTATATTTTACTTATGTTCCCAACATGTCTTATAACATATATTTAAGTAATTATCAGTTTGCTATTTCGTTACATAAGTTAAATAATAGCTTTGTCTACATCAAACAATAGTTCGTTTGAATGCGATACGAAGAACTTGGCTAATTTAATTTCAGCAAAAACGTTGACAAAAAAAACAAATGTAATAATTAAGCGACAGTCATCTTTAACCCAGTTCCACAAGGTTTATAATCCAATAACTCATAACACTATTGAGTAACATTTCAATATGAAAAAAAATATCTATTCCATCGGATGTAATTCTATGGACGGTGATTTGCCACTTTTTTGTGATACCCATGAGGTTCATGTGGGTGATATATATTCAAACTTATCTCGGAACCTCACCGTTTTATGTAAGTAAAGATAAATATTCACATTATAGACGTACACCAACAAAATGTACTAAATTGAGCCTAAAGTTTCATTTAGTTTAGTTTAATATTATGCTGTACAAAAAGTGTTTTTTTTTTTATTTTATTGAATCAAAATTATTTTTTAAATCTCACAATTTCAAGAATAATTATGTTATGTATTATTTTCATTATAGTTTCGTCACACGATTCCGAAGTCATCGGATAATATTACATAAGTACTAATTCGTTATCAACCCATATTCGGCTCACTGCTGAGCTCGAGTCTCCTCTCAGAATGAGAGGGGAAAGGCCAATAGTCCACCACGCTGGCCCAATGCGAATTGGCAGACTTCACACACGCAGAGAATTAAGATAATTCTCAGGTATGCAGGTTCCCTCACGATGTTTTCCTTCACCGTTTGAGACACGTGATATCTAATTCCTTAAAATTCACACAACTGGAAAGTTGGAAGAAGAGGTCATACCCACTGGGCTATCACGGCTCTTAGGTATACCAATTATTATCGCCAAAATATATGCATTTAAAAGGTATGATCTTTTTTGTTTAAGCTCTGTTGACAGTAATAAGGTAGGTTTTTGTTCTTTTAGAGTTTTCCAAGGATTTAAATTCTCCTGCCAATTCCTGAAAAAGAATAATCAAAATTTGGCATGCATTTTCGTGTTTTACTTTGTCTTTATGTTTGCAATTAGTTACACATCCTTTGTTGTTTGTATTTGTTTGTCATGTTTGAAGTACGATTTATTCCAGGTACATCGGTTTCTGACGCACAATATTAATCATTTTTGTGAGTACAAATAAAATTATTTACCGTTGTGAAATTTTTTATGAATGTGTTTTCGAGGAAATATTATCAACTTTGCTTTGCCAATGGTGATTTACTTTACACCTACAAGATCTTCTTTATTCAAATGTGAACTTCGAACGGGGTGTTCGAAAGATGTTTGTCTAAATTATTATCTTCAACATTTGGATGCAATTTTCTACAATGCAATTAAAAAGCTGTATTTAATAGGCTACTCGCCTGCTGTATAAAACTAAGAAGATTGTTTGCATACAGGCAGTTTAGATGCCTAGAAACTCTAATCACATTTTTATTTGTGAAACGTCACCGCAAACGCCAATCATAAACAGTGACATCACTCTCTACAAGGCATCTCTATGAATGACGTCACTTGCTAATGTGTTGTGTTTCGGCGGCAAAAATTTTACGTAGATATTTTTTCATTTATATTAAATTATTTATAGGTTATTATTGACGGGACAAAATAAAATATACCTTATAATACTTCCACTTTCAGTTTAAACACTGTTTACAAAAGAGGCAAGTAGCCTATTCAAAATGATTGTTAATCACTGTTTTAGACTGCCATCTTTTGAAACATAAATTTAAAAATTTCACCTCAAAAAAGATAAAATAAATAAATCGACTGTCCCACAAAACGACCCATACACGTAGAAATCCATTCGTTCCTTTATTACATCAAATTTCATTGTTTATTTAGTGTTGGCTGGAGAAACTTTATTGCTATCGTAGCGCGCTGTCAATATTAGCAGTGCCCCAAATATAACAAACCCATGTTTGACGATATTGCTTAGCTCATCCATATCCACTACCTAGACCCACCTACTCATGAGTAAATACAATCCTAAGCTTACAAACTTATAAAGCTTTTGTAGAAATAAGTTATAAGATCTGAGGGCATCTTAGTGGCAGTTTGATACTGTGATGATCGCGTTAACGGAAACGCGAATTTTTAATGAATTGAAACAGCGCCATCTAGTGGCGCTACTGCACAACTGTTTCAATTCCATATAAATTCGCGTTTACGATAACGCGACAGTAACAGTATGGAAACATTGAAAACTCCCGCTACAGGTACAGGTACACTGCACCTGATCTAACTGGCGAAGATTTTCTTTTGGATCTGGGAGACGTTGTTGCTTGGACTCATCGGATTTTCACGGATAATAACAAAATAAATCTGTTAGCCACTATTTATAATGTACTTTCGCAAAGTAAACGTTGCTTCTATTCAATACTTTAATGTCAAACAGATTAACCATTCTAGTGCTAAATATCAAAAAATAATAATTTCTAATAACGGCATTTTTTGATTGTATTATTGTATTATTGCTGCTAAGAGGAAGAAATCCTAAATTCCTCTTCAGTAGCAGCAGACGATTTTGTGGTAATGTTAAATTATTCGGGTAATATTTTAAAATATTTGGTTCTTTTTTTTATTCTTTGCACGTTAGCCCTTGGCTATAATCTCACCTGATAGTAAGTAATGATGCAATCTAAGATGGAAGCGGGCTAACTTGTTAGGAGTAGGATGAAAATCCACACTCCTTTCAGTACGTCTTTGCCGGTAGGGTGGTAACTAGCCACGGCGAAAGCTTCCCACCAGCTAAAAGCTCTTCTGATAAAATATAAGTCTATATTTTTTTTCAAGGCAAAGTGTGTTTGCGCTTCGCCGTTAGCAAATACCTATATGATTGATTATTTTAATTTTGATTCTGAGACAGGATGCGCAGTCCACGACGCCATCTTGTAGCATTCGCAATTTATCGAGGTATCACATATCACCGCGTCATTGTCTCTGATTAGCTATGTAAATGGACCCCACACGAATGCCACACATGCCAATGTGTGCCCACTAGTCGCATTTCGCTTTAATTAATTGTTATTATAAGCTATCTACTAATGGTAATGTATGCATGGCATTTAAAATAAGCAATTAGGTTAAAAATATAAGATCTAACGGTTATGTTATTGTTCGTGGGACGCAAAAAGTAGTAGCAGGTCATGATTTTGTAGGAGTAATTTTATTTTCCACTAGCAGACGCCCTGTGATTTCACCCGCGTAGTTCCCGTTCCCGTAAAAATACGGCGATAAAGTATAGGTTAGTTCATTACAGATAATGTAGGATTGTAATAGTGAAAGAATTTTTCAAATCGGTCTGGTAGTTTCCGAGCTTATTCACTGCAAACAAATAAATAAAATTTTCCCGTTTAAGATATTAGTATAGAGGAAGGGACTAATATAGTCATTTCATAGATAAGACGTCTGAAATAAAAACTTATTGGTATCAATACCAACATAGTAACTGTGTAGCAAATATGCATTGTTGCGTATTAGATAGCTAAAGAAAAACGCTATGAACTACTGTAAAAAGGCGCCACTATATAATTATTTGTTACTAACAAATAATTATATAGTGGCGCCTGTCCAAAAAACAAGTATTATCAGACTCAAGATACGGTAAAAATTTACTTTAAAACTGATAGTCATGGAGACCATGTCTTTTAGCGCTCCGTTGTTTATCTTTGAAAACCTTATCTGGGATTCGACATGCTCTTAACAACTCAACGTACCTATTGTTATCTTGAATGTTACTAAATTCCCAACGATTAGTCACAGCCGGCGACACTTTCGCTTGCTGCTTGGTATTTATAATCTCCTGGTGGATTTGATAAGAAGGATTGCTAAGAATTGGTTTACAGATTGCACTGATGGGTGCTATTTGTGAGTCTTGGTATTTATTATCTCCTGGTGGATTTGTTATAGAAGGTTTGCTAAGAATTGGTTTACAAATTGTGATGGTCACTGTTTGTGGTCTTGTAATTTATAATCTCCTGGTGGATTTGATAAGAAGGTTTGCTAAGAATTGGTTTACATATTGCACTGATGGGTGCTGTTTGTAGTCTTGGTATTTATTATCTCCTGGTAGATTTGATTATGAAGGTCTGCTAAGAATTGGTTCAAAGATTGCACTGATGGGTGCTGTTTGTAGTCTTGGTATTTATTATCTCCTGGTAGATTTCATACAGACGGTATGTTACATTGAACCTCAATTGATAAAACAATGTTAAGAAATGTACACAATTATTGCATAATTTAAGTAGGTATATGTAGTAAATAGTAGTATCTATTCTAGTATAAATTCTAGTAAAATTATTGATGAACTAATGGACGCCCGCAACTTTGTTCGCGTATAATCTGTTATTTTAATCCGTGGATTAATCGGGGAAAAAGTAGCCTATGTTCTGCTTCAAGGTTCACTTTGTATCTATACAAAATTTCATTCAAATTTGGTTCAGTGGTTTAGCCGTGAAAAAGTAACAAACAGACAGACTTACTTTCGCATTTATAATATTACTAGCGGACGCCCGCGACTTCGTCCGCGTAAAAATTGATGTAAACTTCTCTACCTCTACCTTACCCTGCTCGTAAACCTACCCAACCCTACCCTACCCTACCCCTACCTTACTCCTACCCTACCGCTAACGCTAACCCTACCCTCCCCCCACCTTACCCCTACCCTAACCCTACCCGTAACCTATCCATACCTACCCTACCCCTAATCTACCCCTACCCTACCCCTACCCTACCCCTACCTTACTCCTACCCTACCGCTAACCCTAACCCTTCCCTACCCCTACTTTACCTCTACCCTAACCCTTCCCTACCCGTACCCTACCCCTACCCTACCTTACCCTACCCTACCCCTATCCTACTCCTCCCCTACCCTATACGTTCCATATCCTTCCCCTACCTCTACCTTTCCCCTACCCTACACTACCCCTACCTTATCCGTACCCTACCCTACTCTACCCTACCCTAAACTTTCCCTAAATTACCCCTACCGTACCTCTATCCTACCCCTTCCCTACCGCTATCCTATCCTATCCCTACCCTCAGCAAAATTGGTCTAGCCTTTTGTGCGTGGTGCAATGACCAAAAGATTATAATTTCCCAAGCGACTTCTATGCTAATACTATAAAGAGGCAAAATTTGTGTGGTTGTCGGGGGTAATCTCTGGATCTACTGGACCGATTTGGAAAATTCTTTTACCAATAGAAAGCTACATTATTTGCGAGTGTCATAGGCTATGTTTGGTCCTCATATTCACACGGGAACGGGAACCACGTAATTGAAACCGCGGGGCGTCATATAGCGGCATTTCTGCGACTTTCAGAAATTTTGTATTATCTCCGAAACTATATAACTAATTAACATACTGTAAAGGGCAAATCTTATCTTTATAATATCCTTGTGATTATTAAATAATTTATTTTGATAAGGATTTAAGTTAAGTTGTGTAAATAATGCCGTAAACCTTAATTTAAAATTTAAATAATTTATTAATGTACTAAAAGTACTATATCTGCTAAAATATAAAAGATAGATATATGGTGTCGCGGACTTTTTTGTAGAACTTTTAAAGGTTCAAAAAGCCTCCATACATTAATTTCAGTTATACGCAATGGTTGAGGCAGCGCATGCGAATAAGTAAGTTTTTCGGTCCGACCTGTAAGAGAAAACCCGCGATAACTCAGTAGTTATATATGATAGAAATATAAAATATAGCCTATAGCACTCCCCGATAACGTAGCATTCTACTGGTGAAAGAATTTTTAAAATCGGACCAGTAGTTCCGAAGATTACCCCATTTCAAAAAATTGTTACAAACTTACAAACTTACAAACTTTACCTCTTTATAATATTAGTATAGATTAGTATATTAGTATTAGTATTTATAATATTATTAGTATATTAGTATAGATTGTTGGCATATATGTCGATGGGCAGATTCAACTTAGTATTCTCTATTGAAAGTAAAAATAGTAAATGGTGATTATTAAAAAACACAACTGCTACTTAATGGCTCTTCTCTGTAGAATTCCTAATAAAGTCTACGAACGCTTCTGAAGGTAGATGTTAGTTACAGACAAACCTGACGATGCAAAAGTGTTTGTAAATAATAATAATAATAATAATAATAATAATAATAATAATAATAATAATAATAATAATAATAATAATTTATTTATTCATCAGAAAGCAGGTTTAAACTAAACCTACGTGCAATAAACTAATGCGATTTAATTCAATACATCATATGATAGTAGACATAATTGAAATTGCACGTGTATCATCCACAACAGTGGCTTAATTAATGTACCCTGATTACGGCACATCAAATAACAATCAATCAATTAACAGAGTACAAGTGATTTGCCGTTAATTAATAGATAACAAGCCCCTTGGTAAACGCCAGACAGTCTGCCGTAACCTATCCAGACTAACATGTTTAACTATTTTGTTACCCAATAATGGTTGATATTGGTGATCGTATCTCCGACTTGAGAATTTCGTAAAAGAAAAGATTTAATAAATTCCTATTTTTTATGTGAAACATCTATATGCACGTACAACCGATTTCTGGCGTGGCGACGCATGCCGTGGCGACGCGTCGCCACGCTATATGATGATATAAATATACAGTCTTTAAGCAGTAGCGTACGGTGTGGGGACGCGGAAATAAATTCGTATATTTTTGTATTTAATGAAAATAAATGTTTATTCAACAAATAGTCATCGTTATTTAGAAAAATACGTAATATTTTATTTTATCATTATGAAATATTTATCTATAACCATCTGTTCTTTTCGATAATTATGTCGATGTTTCACATCTGCCAGGCGTCCCGTGAGCCGTCACATTTTTTTTTTAGTAATAATTAGCTGTATAACTAAAAAATACAAATTTCGCATTAACGCATAGTATGCCACACCTGCGTTGCTATAACGCACTAGTGGTGCAGCGCATCCAGTCAGTCTCAACAATACATAATAAAACAAATGAGTACTGTCTGTCCTTCGTTGAAACGTCTCCTACGACGATGCAACGTTTTATGGCAGGCGTCCACAGTTCCGCATCGTACGTATCGCATCGAACGGATTTTAGTATTAGTTGTGTAGAAAGTCATGCAAGTGCGTCCACTGATCAGAATCGTACGAATTTTATCTACTGTTGCGTATGCGATGCGATACGTACGATGCGGACGCCTGCCATTAATGTCGCCATGTCATTTAAAATGCATGGAAAATGTCGCGGCGTCGACGGTGCGACGTTGCAACGGAACGCAATGCACTAATGAGCTAACTGGATGAAAATAATAATAGTCGAAAACTTAAAACTAAAGTTACGAGGGTTCCAAACGCGCCTTGGTCCGAGAAGAGCCCACAACAAACTCAGCCAAGGTTTTATTTGTTTACCACCATTTTACAAACTTATTTAAAACTAAGCACACAGTCGTATATTACAGTTTAACGCCAAGCTTTTTTTGGTTGGTGTATTACAACCTTTACGAGCTGAGGGCCTAGTGGCAGTTTGATACTGTTACTATCGCGTTAACGTAAACGCGAATTTCTAAGCATTTGGAACAGCGCCATCTAGTGGCACTACTGCACAACTGTTTCAATTCCATCTATATTCGCGTTTACGTCAACGTGATAGTAACAGTATGAAAATATTGAAAACTCCCACTAGGCACACTGAACGCTTACATTTTAATATTAACACCCGAGTAGTCACAAGCGGCCGCGTTTGACGAGTGACTGCCTCAATAATTAATATTGATCGATTTTGCTCACATAATGGAAGCAGTATCCAACGCTTTCATTACATGTCCCACTGGACGCAACTTTGAGAGAGTTGTAACCCAAATCAAATTAAAATAAGGTTAACTTTCAAATGGCAAGCTTAATAATAGATTTATATTCAAATGTGGAATAATAGTGAACGCACATTTGCTACAAAAGCGTACGGCTTACAAAGTTTAGTTTTTTTTAATCTGATGTAAAAAAATCTTGTCTGCCTATTATGTTATTTATAATCTACAAAATTGTAACTACTTGTATTGTAATATAAAAATCTCATCTCTGGACGCTCGACAGAAGTGATAATTTGAGCCTATGTTGTATGCGTGAGAGAAAAGGAAGTCTGCCAGGGTGCCGTAACGCGTTACGTTAAGAAGCGGTTTTACAATCCCATAAGAATATATCACTTCAAAAAGAATTTGTATTGAAATAGATGCCCATTTCGTGAAACGTATCCTTAATGATGTAGCTTACATTTGTTGCTAACTATTGAATTACATTAATAAATTTTGCATACATATTGCCAGAAAAAAGCTAGAAAGTCAAGCATAAAAGTAGGTATCGTTAAGATGCCTTTTTAGCATTAAATTAATTGACTAAGTCTACAAATGCGAGCGAAGTTTTTTAGCATTAAATTAATTGACTAAGACTACAAATGCGAGCGAAGTTGCGAAGCAATAACTTTACAATATAAAATATTGGTTTCTGTTTCAAAAACGAGCTTTTTTGTACGTTTTGATGTGCAATCAGCTCTAATCAAAGGTTAATTGGTGGTCAGGAAGAAAATCTCGTCTGATTTAAGGATAATTTAAAAGGTTTCGGCTGAAGGTCGGCAGGGCGGGCGTATATCAATAAAACAGTACTCACAACTAATTTTACGCGTTCGTGAGCTCTTAATTCAATTGGCTTTCGAGATAAGATAAACTTGATGTTTTTATAGTGTCGTAATGAGACAAGTAGAGTGTAAGCACTGACGTGCCGCGCAGCATGTCATATACGTCAAGTTAGTTATCAATCAAATCAAATCAAATCAAAAATCATTTATTTCAAGTAGGCTCAGTTTACAAGCACTTTTGACACGTCAGTTGACTATTTGTAAAGATTCTACCACCGGTTCGGAAGGCAGGTTCTGGTGCAGGTGCCCAATTGCAGGCACTTCATAGAGATAATGATACACTGCCAATTTTTTTTTGTTATCTTCTAAAATATTACCAATATTCCCATTCCCCTCCAATTAGTTGGTAAAGACTGTGCTAGGAGTGGGTACGACAATAGACCAACGGGGTGAAGATTGAACCACCACCCCTCGGTGATGAGTCCAACCGTTGACTATTGATGTTTCTGGTTTTGAGTACTTTTTGCTATATGCTGCTTCTTGGGGTCGCACCATGGGTTTGAATCCTGGTTTATAAATATTGGCTTTACTTTCTTTCCTATAACAGTCACCACCTGGAAAAGCACATTAGGGCGTAGCTCTTGGATGTTATCTGAGTGCCTAGTGGCAGTTTGATACTGTGACTATCGCGTTAACGTAAACGCGATTTTCTAAAGAATTGAAACAACGCCATCTAGTGGCACTACTGCACAACTGTTTCAATTCCTCAGAAATTCGCGTTTACGTTTACGCGATAGTCACAGTGTGAAAACATTGAAAACTGCATAGGCACACTGATATCATCTTATAGTAGTCCTACATCCAACATTATCTCTCTACATTATTACTCTACATCCAACATTATCTCTTAAGCAGTAAACTCGCCAACCCGCATTATGCAGCGTGGTGGGTATAAAGTAATTCTAAAAATTGGCATATAAGGTAATTTTTATCCCACTGATCTTAAAACTATTAAACAGTTTTCAATCAAATGAATTTTGAAACGGGTAATCTCATTCCAAAAAAATATCCACTAGCATAAAGTCTCCTAAAAAAGAAGTTTATAGCATTG
Organism: Bicyclus anynana; assembly: GCF_947172395.1. NCBI lineage: Eukaryota > Metazoa > Arthropoda > Insecta > Lepidoptera > Nymphalidae > Bicyclus > Bicyclus anynana. Next base: position 12,300,919 of record NC_069097.1, on the reverse strand, counting down.
AATAATTATTATTTAAAATACTAATATCGGTTAAAAAATTATTCAAAAAACCCTTACTCAAGAGTTCAAAGGTAGTTGGTACTTTTATGTTTTACGATTGTCTTAAAAATTTCGAGCCCTCAGCGAAAACAGTCCAGTCATACAGAATTTACTGCGTCTCGAGTTTTTTTTATTCGTAGAAGGTTCTTTTAATGTCCATTTCGTCCGTATTTTTAGTCACCCGGCGGGCGTCGGCTCTTAATAAATTAAATTACCCTTAAGATTTACCAGTTCCCGTTGAATGTAATTTAGGGAGGAAAAAATTACGCCGACAGTGTATTGTTTTTTAATTTTAACATGGGAATGTTTTAGTGCGAGTGGTTTTCTTTTTAATAAAGCTTGTCTGGAAGTACTTTCGCTTTGCTCACCTACCTTGCTATTGTTTTTTTTTTATTCTTTACAAGTTAACCCTTGACTATAATCTCACCTGATGGTATGTGATGATGCAATCAGAGATGGAAGCGGGCTAACTTGTAAGATGCGGGATGCTAAATTTGCAGTTACTAAACCGTCATTGGAATAGATTAATTTGGTAGATTAGATGATAGAAAGAATAAATGGTTATAAGTATTCTTTTTTCGCTTTAAGCGGAAGGGAAATAAGCTACAGACTTTAAAGACAATTTTTATTTCTTCGGCTTACTGAAATGATCAGAAAATATGAGCGGTTATTCAGGAGATTAGTTCGTTCAAAATTAGTAAAAAAATAATCGGGCTCGTGTCTCGATAACAGAAATATATTTTGATTATATTTTGTAACTTTTGAACCCTCCAATTCCATTGCAATACGCTCAAATCGTCAGACTTTCGAAATGCACACTTTCAGCTATCAACTCACCTACCTTATCTTAATCTGACGTGCTGGTTGAGTATTCCTGAAGTTTTTTGTTGGTTGCCCTAAACGTACCCACCAATATTAAGGGCTCATACTTAGTGGAGGTACTGAACAACGTGGAAGGTATACTCCTTTATGTTCATCTGCCGCGCTCGAGTAACTACAAAAATCCCTTCTTGGACTCCCATACCATTTTGTCGTAGTCGTCTCTACTGTTAATAAAGACGTAGCATTCAGGTATCTATATATTTCGTTATGACGCCCGCTATATCCTTAGTAACATCCTCAGTAATCATCAAGTGAAAGAAGGCATACTAATCTTTGAATAAAAAAAAATCCTACGAGGTTGATTCTGTTATTGGAAGAAACATCTCGTCCACGTTTCACAATGTACTCCTACGCCGTAAATCCACGTTGTATTGCAAATTTTCCCCGATTGCTCAATGTTAGAGGTTGTATCAGGGACGGATGGGTGATTCGTTTTGATTGTATGTACTGAATCATTTCACACACTTTCATGTGAGGCAACTTGTTTTTTTAGAGCTCAGACCGAAATGATTGTTTTTACTACAAGCTGAAATTGAACTTTTCTACATTTTGGTTGCTGTTTTAGGTTTTCTAAACAACAAACATCATTATTCGAAGAAAAAAAAAGAAAATGTAGTTACATAAATTTTAGGTTACAGAAGGTAAACCTATAATAATAAAATAAAGTAATCACCGGTTATTTTAAAAAAAATTAATGAGGTTAGTACCCCTTCCTGCTTCATATTTGACAAAGATACGAAGCAATAAAACAAAAAAATACTCTCACACCTCATGATATTCGAATCGAAAATTTTCAGCCCCTACGAAAATCCACATTTTCGCACGGTAAAATGTGGTAACACCAAATATTACGAGCGAAAATTATAAGGTTCCAGGGAAATGGGATTTGCTTAAGACCCAGCTTTCCCAAAAAAAACGATAATGGTCGTAATTTTTTTGGGTTGTTTATGTAATACCCGAATTGTTGAACCCTTTCGTTCGCTTAGCACGTTCTCGTTACATATATACTAAATATTATAAAAAAGCAAAGTTGTGAGGTGGTGTGGGGTAATATTTATATGGGGTAAGTTATGCTTTATCAATATTAAGGTTAATGCTCATAGAATGAACACGCTGGGCATGCGGGTTGGTCATTCTCAGGGCTGGATTTTTCTGCACCAGACACCGGCCTGTGCCATTTATAAAATCCAGCCAGTTAAGAATGGTTATACCGCCATTAGTCGGTCTCGGTTTCGTCGGTTAATCTGCAGGGTGCACAAGTAGGTGAGATTGGCAGTAGAGGAGGCTGACTGGTACTAGCTTCCCCCTTGCACCCCGCACCGAAAAGTGCAGTGCGAGACCGAGGATATCAAACGGGTTGCAGGGAGCTGCTGGATGCTGGCGGCTCGAGACCGTTGTGCTTGGAGGTCCAAGCAAGAGGCCTATGTCCAGCAGTGGACGTCTATCAGCGGATAAGGTAAGGTAAGGTATGGGGTAATCTCTAGATCTACTAAAGTGATTTTGAAAATTCTTCAAATCCACTATAATTGGGGTGAAATTTCATTTATTAGTAGTAGTATTCCGATTTTCAGAAACCATCAACGCTTCTGAGTTGTGGTATTTCGTACTTAGTAATGTAAACATTTATTTAAATGTAAACGACTAAACGCAAACTTAACAATTTGTTTGTTATAACATGTAATACGAAAATACTGTTTTCTAAGAATCAAGTGTTTAAATACACGCAGCGTAAACGTTTGCATGTTTACAAATTTTGTATTTGCAAGGCAAATATGTTTTAAAACTAATTATCTTAATATAGGTTAGGTACTGACAACCTTTGTTCATTTAATCAATTATTAATTACTCGCTAACGCCGCTCGGTTTCACCCGCGTAGTTCCCGTATTCCAATTAATTCCTGTATTCCTACGGGAACAGAAACTACGTAAAACCGCCCTGATAAGCTGATAATGATGATTAAAGTTAGGTATGATTAATTTCATATGAATAGAGTTTTTATTAGTAAACATAAACTAACCATAAAAGTTATTCGCTATCAACCCATATTCTTTTTATTAGTTTTTAAGGGTTAAGCCAATAGTCCTCTACGCTAACCCAATGCGGATTGGCAGGCAGAAAATTAAGAAAATTCTTTAGGTAGGTATGCAGGTTTCTTCACGATGTTTTACATCACCGTTTGAGACACGTGATATTTCATTTCATAAAATGCACTCAACTGAAACGTTAGAGATGCGTGGCCCTGACAGGATTCGAACCCACACCGGAATCGGAGGCAGAGATCATATCCACTGGGCTATCATGGTTCGTAAGAGTTATAACTAGGAGAAACTAACAGGGCATTCTATAAATGGATATTTACATAATATTAGTTGTTTACGCGGCAATGTTTGTGTAAGAGAGCCTATTTAACCCGCCGGGCGGGAACAAAGGCTGTATTGGCAAAGCGGCGGCATTGTATCGTGTATATCGGTCTAACAAGCCAGGATAATTAGATTATTGCTGAAACAAGATCATTGTTTAGTGGTGGTGCCGTAGCTGCGGGGAAGGGTATAGCTGGATTGAGTGTATGTATTCACCTATTGGGTGTACTTAATTGCATTGTACAATAAGAAATTTAGCTTAAATTATACCTAATTTGACGGTATTTCGGTTTTCTTTGGCAGGATGCAAAATTTCTAAATTTAAAGTTTTAATAGGCTTCAATATTTTCCAGCTTTCTCCATAGACCTCTTATTGATAGGAGATCGGTGGCTTTCTCTTCTATTTTAGGTTTAAGCTACTCCACTGAGCACACATGCACAATTTTGTGTTTTATACCATTATATATTTATGTATATATACAGTTTTACAGTTCCCACACACAACATTGTATTAAATATTTAGGTATTATTAATATAAATATCTTTCATTATATATAATGATTTATTTATTTTGCTATCATCCGCGAAAAGCCGACGAACCCATGCGACAAAAAACTCTACGTACGTTTCACCCCGAAACCGGAGCTTTCTCAGAAGATGTTGACTCTGCAACGTGCAATTGCAAAATAAATAAATCATTATATAACCATGATGAACTTTCGCAAAGTAACGCCTGCTTTTATCCAATATTTTATAACTTTATTTGTTTACCATGCGATTCAATGAAATTAGGACTTGCTTTTGTTGGCCTTAGTTGTGATGCGCTAGTGACATATCTCTTTTATAAAATCTTTGTTCGAGTATTTACGTAACCTCCTGAATATCCTGAATATTATTCTGTTTAATAAAAATGTTTTAGAAAAACAAAACAATTTACCTTCAGCGTTGCTCCAAGGTTTAATGAAATCCAAGGAAGTGATACCATTTTCATTAACCGTTGTAATTGGATAAAGTTAATAATGAGTTTCAATTAGGACAACGAACGAGAAAACAAAGGTAGGCATTTCAATTAAAAAGGCGAAATTGGAATCTCGCTAAATCAATTAGATCCAATAATACCCTGTTGTAGGGTAGTCGGAAAATAATCAAAATACATCAGAGTGGGCTCCTTACATAGTACAATTGTTAAGTTAAGTGTTAAAGAAGCCTGTGTTATATTAATGCCTGGCCACGAGACATTCGTTGTAGCGAATATTCGCGCGGTGCGAACGGCGAAGCGTCTAGCAAATAAAATAAATGTAAAGAAAATATACTAAGCCTCACAGCGAAAAACTAATCAGCTAAAAACTTGATGAGATTTTCCGAGAGAAAATACATATCCAAATCGGTCCATCAGTTTTAGATCTAGCTACAGACACACAGGCAAGATACTCAGACACTCCGATATACAATTTTGCCGTGGAGACCCTTGGGTCATGGAGTCGCAGTGCCAAAAAATTTCACCGTATCATTTCACCGCAGCTAGTAACCTCGACTGGTGACAGAAGGGCTGGCTCATTTTTTGCGCAAAGGATCAGCCTGGCTGTTCAGCGCGGAAATGCAGCATGTGGCCATGATTTGTATAGTTTTTAGGATAAGTTAGCTTATTGTATTCTTTCTCACTAAAAAAAGTAATACCTACTTGCGTCAGAGGGTATATAAAATTTTAGGATTTGCTTAGCTGACATTAATCGTACAAACCGGAAAACCTACCAAAAATTATTTTTCTATAAAAAGACGAATCGCGACAAGGCAAGTCGCGAAGCTGAAATGGCAAAGGGCAGGGCACATAGTTCGAAGAGCCAATGGACGTTGGGGTCCCAAGGTGCTGGAATGACGGCCCCGCAACGGAAAGCGTAGGTCGACCCCCACTGGGTGGACTGAAGACAAGCGGGTTGTATTGCGGGTTGCGGGCGTTTTGTTTGTTCACGCAAGAGACCCTTGTCCAGCACCTGAAAAAAATGCGTCCAAATTACTCCACTTGTTTGGAACTATTATGACACACAGACACATGGAGAATCTGAAACACAGACCCTAAACACGTTAACTTATAAACACCATTTCCACCGATGGTAGAATAATCTATATATAAAGCTGAAGAGTTTGTTTGTTTGATTGAACGCGCTAATTTCAGGAACTACTGGTCCGATTTGAAAAATTCTTTCAGTGTTTGATAGCCCATTTATCGAGGAAGGCTATAGGCTATATATTATCCCCGTTCTCCTACGGAAACGAAAACCACGCGGGTAACTCCGCGCGGCGTCAGCTAGTCAACTAAAAACATATCTTAAACAAAAGATCCTTTTAATAAGAGAAATAAGCTGAAACCCAGACACACACGTTAACTTATAAACACCTCCTTTCCATCTGAAGTTGATTTATTAACTAGTCAACAAATATGGCCTCATTTTGATAGGGAATTTCAGGTATACGGTTAGCACAACACTTTGTGAGGATGACGTCAATAAAGGCCAATTGCCGCAGACATTGTACAAAGCTTCCCCTTTGTCCTCGTTCACAAAATTCACAATTCCCACAAACATTTTTGGGAAAAAGCTTTGAATTTATCTTTGAGATAACGCAGAACTAACATCAATATACACTTTTGCTAGCGGCTAAACTGTGTTATTTTATGACCGAGTAGGTAGTTAGTTACCTTTATTTCTACGTAGCTATTATACGTAGGTTTTATGAAATATAAACTTATTAAGATTTTTAAATAGTCATCATTAGCAACCCATATGACGGTTCGCTTTCAGCACTAATCTCCTATCAGAATGAGAGGGGTTAGACCAATAGTCCACAACGCTGGCCCAATGCGGATTGGCAGACTTCACACATGCAGAGAATATTTTTTATAGAACCTTTTATTTAGATTTTTAATCAATGCAGACAGTCGGCTTCAACTGTTTTATTACTTGTATAAATCGCACATTAATGGCAGGCGTCCATAGATTGGCATCAAATGGATTTTCTATTTTACGGTAGATAAAATCCGTTCGATGCGATCCGTACCATGCGGATCAGTGAATGCACTTGTATGAATACAAAGAATACTAAAATGCGTTTGATGCGATGCGTCCGATGCGTACGATGCGGATCAGTGGACGCCTGCCATTAATTGGATGCTTTCCAACCCGCATTAGAACAGCGTGCTAAAACCTGGATCTTAGCACTAAATTCCTGTTCTAGAGACTTTATGTGTTTTATTTTATTCTAATCATGCTGAATAAAGTAAAATCATCAATACAAACATTATGAATCAATGCTCAGAGTACCTACGAGTTACGAGGTACCATTCGTTTTGCATTCTCTAAACTAATATTATAAAGAGGTAAAGTTTATTGTGTTGAAGGGGTAATCTCTGGATTAACTAAAACGATTTGGAAAATTCTTTTACCGATAGAAAGCCACGTTATCTGTGAGTATAAGCTGTTTGATCCCTATATAGTCACGGGGATGCGAACTATGCAAGTGAAACCGCGGTGCGTCTGCTAGTGCGTAATAAAGATTGAAGAGAAACGTAACCAAATTGAGAACCTCCATCTATTTGTCGAGTCGGTTAAATATTCAAATACAGAACAGCAACGCTATTACGAAGCCTTATAATCTCGTAAATCCAAATAAAAGTGGTTTACTCCCAATAAAAGGGATTCACTCTAAAAATTCTTACGGCGCGACCCATTACGTCTACTTAAGCCTTAATAACACTTCTGTCTCGTAAATTCAAAGCGGAACGGGCCCAGATTCGCGTAATTAGTTCACTCTGTGCCTACATAGCGGCGGATTAGGGTAAAAAAGGTGAAGGAATGCGATTAAACAGGCGAGTACGCAAAGGTTCGGGGCATAAATCGGACGAAGCTTCTGCCGCGTCAGTGTTGTGAATACTGATTAAACAGAATTATTTACTAGCTACGTATTTGACCTTTGTGTATGTAATTCTGGGTCTGATTTTTGAAATTTTAGTGTGAATAAAACTTTTGCTGTTGATCACATATGGAGAGGTAATCTTCTTTTGTAAGACTTAACTTTGTAGATGTAAAGTGTACATCAGACACGTTTGCGTGTGAAACTGAAGGAGCGTTAGCAAAACAAAATGTTTTTTTTTAAATAAACGTGGCACATACGCAAGAAACCCGTAATAAGAAGAGGTAACCAAAATTAATGTATATGTTACTAATTTTGTTGTTGATAAAGTAATGAGTATGACTTTTTTAGATTTAATTAGGAAGGTTAATTTTTCTAGAGTATGTATGAACGTCTAAAAGTATGAATGAGTATGTATCAATGTCTAAAAGAAAAATGGGGATCAAACCTACTTTTTATGTTCTTTGATCGAACCCAAGTTGTTGACAAATATAACCTCTAAAACTTCAAACATAAATGTCTTGAAATCCAGACTTGACATAATACTAAACCATAAGAATAAATTGTTAAGAAAATAATTATCTATCATTTCATATTTTTTCATTCATAGATGCTTGAAAAAAATGTCAGCAAAATTTGTTTGGAAATAGACCATTGTCCTTTATGTCTTAAATTCATCGGACTATGAGAGTGAGGGAATAGAAAGTGTACCTGTGCTTGCGCACACACTTATGCACTATAATTATGCTGCTGCGTACATGGTTAATCTCAACATGAGATTGTCCGTTGAAGCCGAAAAACAAAATTCAGTCGGAAGCATAATTATTACGACTTAAATAAAATAATTTGGAATACACCGGTGCTGGGTGGCCTTTACAGCAACCCCAATGTCTTTTCGATCTATTTGCCATCACTTCAGTTTCAAGTCTCATTGAGCGGAGCCCATAGCTGCGGTTCTACGTATATCCTCAGATCTAATCCGGTCATACAGAGATTCTCCAAGAACAGCTAGTAATCGCCCACAGAAAGCAGGTTGTGTTAGTTAGCGAATAAGTACCTAAATTGCATGGTGAAAATGAATTAAAGCTTTAGTCTCCATTGCAGTCGATTTGAGTTACCGATGGAGCAATCTGAACGCACCCTGCGATGACGCAACTCTCAGAATGGGCAATTACCGGGTAATTGCTTCCCAACAGTCCAGTTAATGTACAATAATGTCTTTTGGACTTGCTTTTTTTTAGGATAATACGACTTTTGAGCCCAAAATTAAAATAGCTTTTAACGATGATGGAGAATCTGGCAAAAACAGAAACATAACGGTAACTACTCGTATTTTATTTACTTGAATAATGAAATTGGCTTTGCAGAAATCTTAAAACTAAATTCAAAGGTATCAAAGTAGGAATATGTTTTACAAGCAAATATTAGATACCTTTGCTTTGTATATGTGATAAAAACATGGGCAATTTCAAAGCAATAAACAAAATAATACACAGAAACTGAGCTTAAACCTATAACCAATCTAAAATATATAAAATCTTGAATTGACCCAAGCTGATAATCGAAACCATAATCGGCTAATAAACTTATATAGGGATCATCAATATATCAAGTAAAAAACTAGGTATTCAGCGAATATCTTACAAAAGATAAACAAGGACCCACAAAAAATTCAATATTCCAACTCCATCTGGACAAGCGCAAGGAACGTAGATTACAGAAAGTGGTTCTGCTTACAAAGACTTGGAGTTTATTATATCCCGTCTTCCCATTGCTATACAAAACAGGACCTTCAGTGAAGGGACAATATTGTAAAGTGGCCGTAAATTAGGTTCTTTGCCGGAAATTGGCCTCAACAACAGTTTGGGTTAATTCTACGCCTTGCTTATGGAAATTGTGGCTGCCATCTTAAGAAATACCCTTGTAAAGTTACCGGGAAGCTAATGCGTGGTGTCGTGTTGTATTGTGAGTTATCATCGGGATTTATTGTGATTCTATTCAGATTCCTTTTATTCGAAAAAACGGGTTTTCTATATTTTTTTACCGATAGTTAATCCGATACATTTGTATCTGTTATAATGAAATCATGTTGAGGTACATCGGTTAGGTAGTTCTAAAGTATATAACTGACAAGATCGTCGTCACCAACCCATGTTCGGCTCACTGCTGAGCTCGAGTCTCCTCTCAGAATGAGAGAAGTTAGGTCAATAGTCCACCACGCTGACCCAATGCGGATTGGCAGACTTCACACACGCTGAAAATTAAGATAATTCTCTGGTATGCAGGTTTCCTCACGATGTTTTCCTTCACCGATTGAGACACGTGATATTTAATTTCTTAAATCGCCGTTTACAAGTATCTCCAAATTTAATCAGATGAATGGACCCTACAATAGCAAATCTATACTAATATTATAAAGTTTGTTTGTTTGATTAAAAGCGTTAATCTCAGGAACTACTGTTCCGATTTGAAAAATTATTTCAGTGTTAGATAGTCCATTTATCGAGGAAGGCTATAGGCTAGGCTATATATTATCCCCGTATTCCTACGGGAACGGGAACCACGCGGGTAAAACCGCGCGGCGTTAGCTAGTACAGTAATTAAATTATACCAAACATGATTATACCAAACGAAAAATTCGTTTTCTTTTCAAATTATTGAAACAGATATATTATAATGAGAAAACGAATTTTTCGATCACATCTAAGTTCAATGAGACATTTAGAATAATAAGCTCGATTAATTTAATCTCTTGCTGTCAAAGTTTGTAATCTCAATTTGTCAAAGGGCTAATGGACAAGAACGCACTTACGGTTTCTGTGGGATTTCCATTTATGTCGCATTCCTTCAACAATGAACTCTTTAACAAGCGTTAGGTATCGTGTTACTACATTAGTATGTGTGGTACTTGTACCTAACTTTACTTCATTAACTTGAGTTCATTGAGTTGTGTAACTATAGAAAGAAGAAAGAAAGAAAGAAAATAAATTTATTCATATCTAAAAGTTACAGACAGTCAATAAATACCCTATCCTTATGACAGCATGTCTCTCTGTAACCGTTAAAAATAGCACCTTCTAGTCTATATAATATTTATAGGCTTTCTTATATAGCCAAGATAACATCTTAAGGTTAATCAATAGATTGCACCACTTCGATTAAGTGTTTTGCTATTATAATGTAGTCGGTGTTATCCCAAGCTTATTAGACTAAAGAGTTATTTCATCATATGGGGTAGGGTCTTGCTTCCTAATTTAGACTTTAGATTTCTTAAATTTCATTAAATGGTGCCTTATGAGGACCAATATTCTCTTTCTTATCCAGTAAGTCAGAAAGGCTGTGTGTTTTAATAGGTCTTAGGCGTTAATTTGTGTCTATTAAGTGCATATGTATGTAAGAAACTGTCAGGTTGGTCCAATGGTGATCTATTACTATGGAACATGAGATGGGTTAGTTTGACACATCGAGTAACATTATGACGTCACAAAATGGACGACCCTTATTCTATGTATTATACGAAATTAATATTGTTTATATTAAACTTGAACAACTACCCTATCGTAATGCGCTAACTTTATCTACAGTTCTCGATTTTTTTTTGATAAAGAATACAATAAGTAACTTAAGCTCAAATTAAAGTATCTTCATGTCTTAACCACGTGAGCGTCATTTCAAAGATACTTAAATGCACTGCTTACCCTGAGAATTCATTATAAACCAATTTTGTAGAAAGCATTTTCTATTTTTTACTATTTTTATATATAGTGCACGCCACTGAAGGTAAGATAGTCTGCGATGCGGGAGGCGTCGCGACTGCATATTAACGCTAATAGCTTTAAGTTCTTCCCTTCCTGTCTGCAGACTTCAAAGATTATACCTATTACTAATAACTAGGTTAGCGAGGGCTTCGTCTGCGAACTGAGTGAGGATTATTCCGTAACTAGATGCGCCACAGCTTTACGTGTAAATAATCCTTTCCCATGGATCTATCTTTGTCCCAAATTTCATCCAGATTCGTCCAGCCGGCTTGGCGCGGTTTACTAACAAACATCCGTCAATACATCGATTCAAACCTTCTACATACGTATTGATTCCCAATTGAACATTGTTAATTCAACATTTCTTGTGGCGCTAACATGCGACCAACGAGATAATCTCTCTTTTATTGCCTTGGTACGAAAGAGATTAGACTAGGACAATTTGGACGCCATTGGAAGAAAATTTCGTCTATTTCTCTTCACTGGTCGCATGCTAACACCTCTTAAGATGCTAAGTTTTCAAAGACAAAGAGGTTTTGAAATTTTTTGGTGCTTTGATTTTAATCATTGTCATTCGATGATGATAATGATGATGAATTCTATTTGACACCGGTATCTGTTATGTCCTGAAAAGTAAAAAATCTCGTCTATAAGCCCCTATGAAATGAAGACATGATTCGCATTTAAAATAGCACCACGATAGTGTTTAGATAGTAATAACATCGTTCGCAAGCAGAAGCCACATTGATTTACATCCAATTATGATTGAACGTAACATCCAGGAGCAAAGCAACTACTCTACTATTTATGGCAACGCAATAAGAGTAACCTTGCATTGTTTCAATATCAGTAATGCACTATCTGCGTCTATATTAAACGATAATGATGTAGCTATGGTAATATATTTCTCATGTGATAGCAATATTCTGTATTGATATAAATGGGCTATTATAAGCTAATATGAAAAGTTAACGCTTTAAATATTGTTTCTTGTTTATATGTTCATCATCACATCTTTTTCCTCATCCCACTACAAAGCAAACATACGGCAAAGTATTGGAAAATCTTCCATTATTTTATATTATTTGTCAAATTATCATCTAATCCCTTCACACACTCCAGCCATCTTTCAATCTTCTTTGGATTTTCTCTCCTTTTGTGTCCTTCCACAATTGCATTATATATGATTCTTCCATTGATCTATTAGGTACTCTGGACCGACTCTTAAATCTACGGATTCTAATGATAATATGTATTTCTGGTTTCTAAATGTTAGTAAAATTAAATCTCAAGAAGACATTGATGCTAAATATCAAATGTCATGAAACATAAATCAAATGTCCTAAAGCGTAGACTTCTTAAATTGTAAGCCCTATAATATAAAAAGGATAGGCGAAGGTACAGTAGGAAGGTGTGCAAACGGAAGTAGAGTCCCGAGGTAAACCCATTAGCGGTAATGGCGTCGTGAACCGCAACGTCACCTGGCCGAGGGACCTTTATTGTTTCATCCTCCAGCCTACCAAAGGATATACCGCTTCATTTAAAATTAAATTGCAGTTCTAAAAATTTCATGCCGAGTCGAGAATTTTCATAAATCCTCTGAACAATGAAATGTCTCTATCTGGTTTCATGATTAAGTTTTTATACGTTCTTGATGTACTTGGGCACGACTTCGTCGAGTTTAAATGCAGTGGTCTTCTTATATACATTTCCGTGTATGTTTTAATCTCGTAGAAATGTTTCTTAGAAATGTTAAGAGATTAAAAAGTTCTTGCAGAAGTTTGCAAACTTCTTTAATCTCTTTTTATTAACCTTTCGTAAATTTTCCTGTTTTTACGCGAACTGAATTGCGGGCGTCAGTTAGTCTGTAACATATTTGTATATTATTGAACTGAGTGAGTTGAATCCATTGTGATAATCAATTTAGTATTACGTTGTATATTCACAGTGTTTCTTGTGTGAATTTTTTCGAATGATAACATTTGGCTGACCTTGGTAATCCTAACCCACTTTACGACCGACAGACAGTCTAAATGCGTGGTGTCGATGCATGTGTGCTATGTAGTCAAGGACTTACTAAAGATCTAATCGTTTGACCGATTATAAATAATTCTGTAGAGCAACGAGCAACGACGTACGGATCGGATTTATATCGACGTAGGGATCATCGTCTTCATATCAGCCAATGGATGTCCAGATGTTATAGGCCTTTTGTAAGGACTTCCATACATTGCAATCCTGAGCTGCCTGCATCCAGCGAATCTCTGCGACTCGCTTACTGGTGTGTAAGGGGGAGTTAGTGCCAGCCAGTCTCACCTATTCGTGGTGCACACTGCCTAGACCGACGAGGCTTTGGCGACCGACGAATGACGAATCAAGTCCCACAGACTATAGATTATTAAATGACGCAGGCTGGTGTCAGGCAGCAGAGACACCGGCGCGAGACATTTAGCGTTGCGCTAACCAACCCGCATGCCCAGCGTGGTTAGTATTGGGCAAATCTTTGTTGATATTAACCGAAGAAACGTACAGATTAATATTTTGGTGTGCACCAAAGATTATTGTAAAAGAAATTTTCGTTATTTTAGATCACATGGGTCGCAAATTTTTTAGGCTAAAATACCATTTTTCTCAAAAAAAAAACCTTATAATTCACTGGAATCTTAATTTTACACTCAATCTGCTCCCTTCCACCGATTGGAGTAGTACTTGGGATGTGAGGGTGACAAATAGGGCGTGAAATTGGAAATGTCTTCCTTGGTAGGCAACGGAATTAGTATTTAAAACGTATTTCATTTTACACATATAATCATTGAATATCATCAGGCATTACTTAGCAAGTTCAAAATGATTAGTAAATTATTTATCTACTTTGTTATTATACATTAATATTTTTCGTGGCTAATAACAGAGTAGATCAACTAATTATTTTTTTTTTTATTGAGAAAGAATACAATATCAAAACAAATCATACCCACGTGGAATGGTGGCAAGAAGACAGCCAGGCTTCATCCTTTGCGCAACAAATGAGTCACCCTTAAGTCACCAGTTGAGGCAACAAGCCGCGGTGAAATAATTTGGAGAAATTTATTGGCACTGTGACTCCATGACCCAAGGGTATCCACGGGAAAAGGAACAAATATATAACTCTTGGTCAGAGGAGTATACTTGTTTCCTTACCGGTTTCAGCCTTTTCTGCTGCGGCTCCCGGTCTTGATTCTATTTCCCTGATATGAGACGGTGCTAATGTGTCAACGTATCTAGCGTCCCACATCAGAGCCCGCCCCATTTCCCAGGAAACCAGCGTCAATCCGTCAGGTATCTTGTCATCATCCCGACGTATTCCTGATGACGTGATTAGCGCAGGAAGGTTTATGGTGGCAAGAGCCCTTAATTAATAACGATCTGATCTGATGATTATCAAGAGTTTTCAAAGAAAATATTACAGCAATGGCACAAGTATCATTATTATCTGCCTCGTTGGTCCAAGCTTGTGATACTTCGGATCACGTGGCCTATTTTCCTTCACCCTGCAATGTGCCCTTAAATGTACGTTGAAGATGAGTAGAATTATACTAACTTATTCATAATTTGTTTTCTCCAATAGGTAGTGTTTAAGCCAAATTAAATATCTATACTAATATTATAAAGCTGAAGATTTTGTTTGTTTGTTTGATTGAACGTGCTAATCTTAGGAACTACTGGTCTGATTTGAAAAATTCTTTCAGTTTTAGATAGCCCATTTATCGAGGAAGGCTATAGGCTATATTTTATCTCCGTATTCCTATGGGAACGGGAACCACACGGGTGAAACCGCGCGGCGTTAGCTAGTCGTTGATAAAGGATGGGTCTCTCTCCGGAGCGCATATATCGATGTTCAGGTATTTAGGTAACATATCTGTTTCAGACTAGATTTAAATTATCAAAGCTCTACAGTAAATGTTCCAATTCAGTAGTTTTATACGCGCTCTTGTAAATTATCTTCTAATGTAATGTTTCTTTGATTTCAGGTAAGGACTGATTGCTGAACCAAGATTAGAGAAATCCTGGGTATCCACTCACAGTATAGGTATAACTTTTTTATATACCTAAATAATGAACAACACTTTTTACTGTGTTCTGTAAAAAGCTGACTAATCTCTTGGGTGGTGACAGTTGATACCCAGTGAGAATTCTCAGGTTTGATTGAAGGACAATGGAGATATTGTCGAGTCGACATCTCCTAAAAGATGATCTGTCGTGGTTAATGAGCTTAAGGGTATTTTATCTTTTGAGGAAAATAACAGAATATAAATACGAGTATCTTCGTCATTGTGCATCTAAAGTTTGGAAATCTAAATATAAATAACTTACAAAAAAAATGTATAGGAATACGAGTAGGTTTAAGCAATCCAAAAATCCCAAAATAAGCACGAAATCATGCCTTAAGAACTGATGGTAGATTAACTTCTTACTAGTGAAACTGACAAACCTGACGTATCAAAAATAAAATTATAATAAAGCTTTTATTTTAATTTATTTTTATTGACAAAGAAATGCCAACGCCACGTGCACGTGAAATACTTTCTTAAAATAAATGAATTTTAAATTGTGAAATAAATACAGAGAGATAGAATGAAAGTGAGAATTCTTATTAGTGGTATAAATATTTGTCATAATTCAGTCCTTTATTTAGATATCATGCCGTTAAAATTCGTCACACGAATTAAGTGTGTTGTATTAAGTTAAGATTCGCTATCACAGAATACATAAACTATATAACAGTTGAAGCTATCATTAATATCAGTTTAAATCCCGATGTATTTGGAAATTACGCCAAGCAATTTAACGTTCCGGTACGATGTCGTGTAGAAACCGAAAAGGGTGTGGATTTTCATCCTCCTAATAATAAGTTAGCCCACTTCCATCTTAGATTGCATCATCACCTCAATCAGGTGAGATTGTAGTCAAGAGCTAACTTGTAAATGATAAAAAAGAAAAAAAAAATCGAAGTTGCATCGTCGACAATTCATTTCCGAGTTGACATGATGTGTGCTTTAAAATCTTTACGTAGAATGGCTTTACGCCAGAGAAGATTTATTACTACAATATGCAACACTTAATTAAACGTTGTCAGCTCTTTGACCCGGCTCACATAGGTCAGCGTGCCACGCTCTGTTTATATTAGTAGGTAGCTCTCATAGTATAAATGGTTAGCTTTCTCGAGAATTACAGGATTCGAGACTAAAGTCTGCAAGGAATTATAGTAGCAGATAAGAGTGCCTTCAACGTGTCTCAAGGAGCACTTAAAACATTACGCTGTAAGATTTTCGTATAGCTAATAGAGTAGTTTTGCTCAGAGTTACCGTCGAAAAGAAGAAATCCAGTACTGAGAAATTACTAGAGTATTTCAACCACAGACACGAGTGTCAGAAAGTAACTTACTTACTGATCAGTGATCACTTAAACTTTAAAACGCAGCGGCTCCAAGTTCCAACGTCGATCTGCAACGAAGTATACTAAGTGCTATTTTGTGACAAAATCCAAGTGAGTAGAGTAGAGTAGAGACGTTATTACAGTCTTCTAGCTCTAGGTCTTGTCTCTAAACCGAATATCTTAGCATTTCATGGATTGAATCTCGAGGCAGAAAAAAAAAACTCCGAACAGAGCCCTGGAAAATATCAGCTATGGAGAGTGTCAGCTGTTCTCGTCTGTTCACAAAACACAAGCTCAATCTCAAAGCTGGTGCGGTCTCACTGGACACATTCTTACAGAGCGCCTTCCAGTCTTCTAGCTCTAGGTCTTCTCTGAGACGAATTTCTTAGCATTCCGTGAATTGAATCGCGTGGCAGAGAGAAAATATCTGATATGAGAGTGTCAGCTGCTCTCGTCCGTACACAACACACAAAGCTGGTGCGGTTCATTTAAGTAGCCTACAGCAACTTTCTTTTTTTTTATTCTTTACAAGTTAGCCCTTGACTACAATCTCACCTAATGGTAAGTGATGATACAGTCTAAGATGGAAGCGGGCTAACTTGCTAGGAGGAGGATGAAAATCCACACTTCTTTCGGTTTCTACACGGCATAGTACCGCTAAATCGCTTGGCGGTACGTCTTTGCCGGTATGGTGGTAACTAGCCACGGCCGAAACCTCCCACCAGCCAGACCTGGACCAATTAAGAAAACCTTAATCGGCCCAGCCCAGGATCGAACCCAGGCCCTCTGTCTTGTAAATCCACCGCGCATACCACTGCGCCACGGAGGCCGTAAAAGACAACTAAATAATCATAAACAAAGTATGCCTGTTTTGTAAAGTAATGTAAAAAAAAATGTCATTATTTCGAAAATACACATAAATTAATTACAAAACACTTTTCGTGCCGCAATAGGGTAAACGTAAACTTTTTCACAAAAAATTAAATGTCAAGCACCTCAATAATGACCATTAAAATAAGCCCCAATATACACTATCGCTGTATCAAAATAATTAGCTGTTCTTATCCATAAAATTGTTACATTAATATCTTGTTACTGCGTGTTACTAAAGTGTAATATTACGTGAGGTAAATGTAACATTACGTGCGCTTCGTGATTTTGTGTATTACCCCCTTAATGTAATGTCGCTCAGTGCTGGCACGCAACTGGGATGTGGAGAAAATTCTCTGGGAAAAAGTACTGGCAACACTTAACGTTGTAGACTAAGAGATAGCATCCGAAACTACAACACGCAATAATAAAGGATTAAAAAAAATCTTTAATTTCGTTTAAAAGTCTATTTTAGGAAGCCTGAAATTCCAAGGTAAAGGGAAGGTAATCAAATACGAGAGGTCTATATTTCGATTCTCGACTGTGGGACTTTTGTAGTTACAAACGGCATTTCGTTTAGTAGGAGGCAAAAGAAGAATATTGGCATGACTAATTTTCTTTTCAAAATATATAACTTGCAAAAGCTCTTTTCGTTGTTTTTATAAAACATTTCGTGTGTAAATTACAGTTTTAATAGCTGCTTATTAATTTAAATAAAAAAAAGATTGTATATCGTTTAGGGGGTATTTTTTATAAGTCTATGTAAAATCCAAAGAAAAGAAAAACCTATAGAGCAGATATTCTATGATGTAAATTGTAAACGTTAAACAACAATATTTGAAATTTCACAGATAACCATAACGCTAATAAAAAGATTACAGAGTACCATAACAATATTGTAAGAATTTTCATTTAAAAAAAAAAGATTGCAACACTGAAACATAATCAAATGGTCGTTAAAAATTGAATTGTTAAAATCTTATTATCTTTCTTTCTTTCTTATTATCTTTCTTTCGCAATCTCTTACGCTATATCAGCTATATTAACGCACGAAACAGCTCTATATAGGGTAACCGCAAATAAATAATCCAATTTCTTATAGGTACTTTAGTTGTATGATTGTCCCGATAAAATGCCTGAGTTAGTTTTGACCAGTTTGATCAAGTTATACACTTATACCATTAAAACTGTACTTACTAGATTACAGTATTAAAATTTAAATTAAATTTCTATTTAAGCGACTTGTATATCAATCAATGTATAGTTGAGGTAAAAATGGAATGAAATTTTATGAAATTCCGTTTTAATACGGAAATCAGTACATTAAATACAAATAAAAATTCAAAATATAAAATGTAATGGCGTTAAAACAGGTATGAAAATAAAACTGATTTACGTAATTTTGATGTTGGCGAAAAAATAAACCTATGTGTTCGAGTACATAAAAGCGAAGGTATCACGAAATTTTGCAGGGAGGTAGTTTATTTGCGAGTGGACCAGGTTGAGGACACCTGAGGGCGGACGAAGTCGCGGGCGTTCGATAGTATTTATATATATTTTCATTTATGTATTGTATAACCTTTCACGCGTATTATGGTCACCGTAGTTAAGAGTAGCAGGAGCCATTGTACTCAACTATTGAAGCGATTTATTATCGCCCCAGTTAAAACGCGATTGCGTCTTGTGTTTTATTGTTAGCTTTTCAGTCGATGAAAGAGAAATTATACCGTGTATTCTGATAGTACTATAGACGGACTTCTTTGTTTGATACGGCTATTATATTTTGTCGTAAGAGCTTTTGTTTGTGAGCATTTTTTGTTATTCACGTGGTTTGTATGCTTAATTGGTAGGGAGATGTATTACATCCTACTAATACTATAAACGCGAAAGTTTGTATGGATGTATGTTTGAATGTTTGTTACTCTTTAAGGCCGCAACTACTGAACCGATTTGACTGAAATTTAAAATGAAGATAGCTAATACCCTGGATTAACACATAGGCTACATTTCATCCTGGAAATATCCATGATTCTCGCGAGATTTGTGGAAAACTAAATTCCACGCGGACGAAATGCAGGTGTCCGCTAGTTTATTATAAAGGCCTATAACGCCATATCCTGAGCCATTTTGCTTAGATAATTGACATGTGACGAGGCTTATTAATCAATAGGCTTAGTTAGTCTGTTTGCGACCATTTTTTTTAAAGAATTTAGACGCGAATACCAGTTATTCGCGTCTAAATTCTTGCTTCTTCTCTATGCGCGACTGTTAGCGTTGTCTCCAGTCTATCATGATGATGATGATGATGATGATGATGATGATTTAATGGTTTGTATGCTTAATTGGTAGGGAGATGTATTACCTTACCTTACCTTATCAGCCGATAGACGTCCACTGCTGGACATAGGCCTCTTGCATGGACCTCCAAGCACAACGATCTCGAGCCGCCAGCATCCAGCGGCTCCCTGCAACCCGCTTAATATCCTCGGTCCACCTAGTGGGGGGTCGCCCAACACTGCGCTTTCCGGTGCGGGGTCGCCATTCCAGCACCTTGGGGCCCCAACGTCCATCGGCTCTTCGAACTATGTGGCCCGCCCATTGCCACTTCAGCTTCGCGACTCGCTGAGCTATGTCAGTGACTTTGGTTCGTCTGCGGATCTCCTCATTCCTGATTCGATCACGCAGAGAAACTCCAAGCATAGCTCGCTCCATCGCCCGCTGAGTGACTTTGAGCCTTCTAATAAGGCCCATAGTCAGCGACCAAGTCTCGGATCCGTATGTCATCACTGGCAACACGCACTGATCGAAGACTTTCGTCTTCAAGCACTGAGGAATTTCGGACGAAAAGATGTCGCGGAGTTTCCCGAACGCTGCCCAGCCGAGCTGGATTCGGCGATTCACCTCTTTCTCAAAATTGGACCTACCTAACTGGACTGTGTGTCCTAGGTATATATATTCGTCTACAATTTCGAGCGCAGAGTCCTCAACAATAACTGGGTGGAGCGGTACATGAGTATTAGTCATGATCTTCGTCTTGCTCATGTTCATTTTTAGGCCCACACGTTGAGAAACCCTGCTGAGGTCGTTGAGCATGGTACTAAGGTCCTCCAGAGTCTCTGCCATAATGACTACATCATCGGCAAAACGTAGTTGAGTGATGTACTCACCATTGATGTTGATGCCAAATCCGTTCCAGTCCAGAAGCTTAAAGACATCTTCCAATGCAGCGGTAAATAGCTTTGGGGAGATCACATCTCCCTGCCGCACTCCTCGCTGCAGTAGGATTGGCCTCGTAGTCTGATCCTGTAAATTACATCCTACTAATATTATAAAGGCGAAAGTTTGTATGGATGTATCATGTATGCGTAGATGTTTGTTTTAATTATTATTTTTTGATTTGTATGCTTAGTTGGTAATTGTATTATATTTATTATTACTTATGAAAAGGTTTATAGCGCATTGTCTATAAGCTCAGGTGACCTTCTTCCTTGTTAGGTGACTTACGAGTAATTAGTCAATTTGCGGCTATTTTTCTTAGAAATCATTTAGTCGCAAGTCTATACGCGACTGTTTACGTTGTTAGGCATTAAAATCGTCAGTCGCTCAGTTAAAACCTTTTTGTCGCTTATTGGGATTTAAAATATTTTGCAACACCTAACATTTTTTCATTTCAATCGTAAGTCACTTCTGTAACTATGTGAGAGAACACAAGCGTACTTATCGTAGCGTAGCGATGCGTCAAGGGCTTCCATTTCGGGGCACATAGAACGTTATAAACCTATGATTTTGCTTAAATAATAGTGCAAGAGCCTACTTATAGAATTTTTATTTTTAATTTTACTGACCATACAAGCAATCATAGATTTCAGAGTCGGTACAGTCTTCAGAGTATTCTAGATCTATGCAAGCAATACACTTTTCACTCGCATGTCAATCGAATGAAAGTTAATGAAAAAGGGTATAATTTATTATTTACGAAATAAACGAAAGCGAGAATCTGTTTTGAAAGGTTTACGACTTTTTAACGTTCACACTATAAATTATTTTTGGACTTTATTAGGGAAAATGTTTGTATGTCACTTGGTTAGATACTGAAGTAGTTATTCTTAGTTAGTTTTTAATATAATTTATGTTTATTTTAGTTAGAATGGATAATCTTTAAGTAGGCATCGAATTATAGTTAAATTTTTTCGATAAAGTATTATAATAAAAAAAATAAATATAATTTAAAAAAAAAATAGTCATTGGACTATTTTGATCTTTTGACCAGTACGTATATTCTTTTCTTTTTAAACCGAGTGATACAATATCACAAGCCTAACAAAAACAGTAGGTATTTTTGATCTAATAATACTATTTTATACGATACTAGCGGACGCCCGCGACTTCGTCCGCGTAAATTTCGATCTACCTTACCTACACCCTACCCCCATCCTACCCCTACCCTTCCCGTACCCTATCCCTTTCCTACCCCTACGCTTCCCGGGTGAGATACCCGTACCCCTATCTCACGCCTATCCTACCCATACCCTACCACTTCCCTATCCTACCCGTACCTCTACCCTACCACTACCCTACCTCTACCCCTACCCTACCACTAACCTAAACCCGGCCCTAAACCTACCCTACCCCTACACTACCCCTACGCTTCCCTACCCGTACCCTACCCTACCCTGTAACTTCTCTATCTTACTCCTACCCTTAGCAAAATCGGTCCAGTCCTTCGAGAGTGGTGGTATGACCAAGAGAAATAGAGACTTCTATGCTAATAATATAAAGAGGTAAAGTTCGTGTGGTTGTAGGAAGTAATCTCTGGATCTACTGGACCGATTTATAAAATTGTTTTACCAATAGAAAGCTACGTTATTTGCGAGTGTCATAGGCTATGTTTGATCCCCATATTCACACGGGAACGGGAACTACGTAAATGAAAGCGTCCGCCGTCATATAGCGGAATTTTTGCGTCTTTTAGAAATTTTGTATTATCTCCGAAACTATTTAAGTAATTAACATACTGTAAAGGGCAAATCTTATCTCCATAATATTCTTGTGATTATTAAATAATTTATTTTGATAAGGATTTAAGTTAAGTAGCATAAATAATGACGCAAACCTAAGTATATAAAATTAATAATTTTTAAAACACAAAAGGTACTATATCTGCTAATATATAGAAGATAGATATATGGTGTCGCGGACTTTTTTGTAGAACTTTTAAAGATACATAAAGTCTCCATACATTAATTTCAATTTTACACAATAGTTAAGGCAGCGCATGCGAATAAGTCTGTTTAAGGGGATTTTCAGTCCGACCTGTATGACAAAAACTGTGATAACTCGGCTAATATATATGATACCAATATAAAATAATGTAGCATTCTACTGGTGAAAGAATTTTTAAAATCGGACCAGTAGTTCCGAAGATTACCCCATTTAAAAAATGTGACAAACTTACAAACTTACAAACTTTACCTCTTTATAATATTAGTATAGACAAGATACAAGGTTACTTTCTCTACCACTGGGATAAAACAAATGAGCTAGATAAAACTACGTCGCAGACTAGACTCTGAGATAGTACCTACTCCTCACAAAATCGAAGCCGTAATTGAATGTACCCAATAAAAGGAGATCGCAGCGATATATACAAGTATTTGTCTCATTGCTGTACAGTGGCGTAGCGTGCTTTGCCCTGTATCAAAATAAGTTAGGGGCCCCAAATAAAGGTCCCCCGAATTCTCACAAAAAAAATGTTTATTTACTTTTATAATTTCTGATGCGAAATCTCTACAGTTTTTTTATGATTTTTTGAATGATGTGGAAAGTACCAGATTAAGTGAGATTGTGGATTACACTTTACTAAATTTTGCTTTCACACGTAAGGGGTCCGGGAGCCCCCTATCATTGATACGGCGGTAGCGCCCCTGTTGCTGAAATCTCTAGAGGTCAAATACCTACACACTGTTAGACGGACCTTCTCAGCTACTTTTATTTTTACAACTCTCCACGACTAAGCTATTCTGTTACTCTTCTACAACTAATCCGTACTATTTTACGTTACTTTATATTTGCTTGCGAGCTTGTGAGAGACGAATATCTTAGCATTCCGTGGATTCACCGTGCGGGTGCCGGGTCCATCGCGTGGTAGAGAGAAAAACTCCATGCAATGTCCAGGACTTGTGACCACTGGACGTAGGGTTAAGGATTTACTTACATTTTATACTGAGTGAAGTAAATAACATATGAGATCGATATTTACAGTTGAATATTTCTTTTTTTTAATTGAGAAAGAATACTAAGCTATTCTGTTACCTCTACCCTACCTCCCGTAACTGTACCTCCACCCTACCCTGTCAAATATTCAAATTTTACTTCACGGAATCGTCAATTTGACCGTTGTGGTCTTTCTAGTGTTAACTTCCTGTTCCCCCTACACTATAATCCTTAATCAAGTCTAACAATTGTTTTGTATATTTTCCCCATAAATATTTTTTTTATAAGTGTTGACTTCGTTTTGTATTCCGTATTCGTAGCAATTTTTGATGAAGTATGACATAGGTCGTCACGTCCCCAAACTTCAAAGCTCACGTATTTCACCAACTCATACTTTTTTGTATCACACGTCCAGCTTTTAGTGGAAATCGTGATTTAGTGCGAAACAATGTTCAGGGCGGCACGTGACCCGGCTCTTTATTGAACATGGAACATTACGCCCGAGTTAACTTATTAGTTATTGGTCATATTTTATTGGGTGATAAATATAAGGCAATAACTTTCCTTATAACGTCTATTGGTAGCGCAATTTACTAGCAAACTTATTTTGTAGGCATATTAAAGTGAAGAGTGCGGAAAACCATATCTTATTTGAAAAGTACTTATCCGTTCACATGTTTTAAATTAAGGAGGTGTTATTTCAGCAATAGTGTTCTACCCTCCAGAACCGTTTATTTAAACTTAACATTCACTTTCTCTACTTTCCCATATACCCCGAATGACATTAACACTATCCTCCAAATTAAATACATTATTATTTAGAAAAAAAAAACAAAAGAAGTCTCAAACTAAACATATTTACTCTCGGATTTTGCAAGTAGATATTGCAAAAATAGACACAATCGAGAGAGAAAAAATATAGATTCATTTATAATTAAAAATTTGTAATACCAACCCAAATCAACATACCCGTAGGTAGGTGTCCGTATATCCATTACTAGCAGACGCCGCGCGGTTTTACCCGCGTGGTTCCCGTTCCCGTAAGAAAACGGGGATAATATATAGCCTATAGCCTTCCTCGATAAATGGGCTATCTAACACTGGAAGATTTTTTTAAATCGGACCAGTAGGTCCTTAGATTAGCGCGTTCAATCAAACAAACAAACTCTTCAGCTTTATAATATTAGTATAGACAGGAAAACTTATTACATGTTTAATGGAAAAAAAAATGTTCTGCGGGTAGGCAGAAACTTCTATCGCTATTAAAAAAGCAGGTGTAGCTATAAAACTTTTTATCGATTCGGAAATAGTACAGAGGCGAGATGTATGTACGGGTTTATTTTCGATTAAAACAATTGGAGGATGGAACATACAGCTGAGCTCGGAGCAATGACCACTCCCGTGCAATTGGTCCGGCACATCGATGTCTCAAATATACTCAGAGGCACAATTATCCGCCCTCTTTAATATGACGCGAGTATATTAAAGTGGGCGGATAATTGTGCCTCTGAGTATAGTTATCGATGAGGGGAAAATCGATTATTACACACCACACTACACGTAACCAAGTTTTTGAGGTGATAACTTATAATGGGAGGATAAACCGCTTCGTTACGTGACGCGTTACGGCGTCATTCTGTCTGGCGTCCCTTTCTCTCATGTTTAAGGCAGCAGTTATCACTTTTGTCGAGCGTCCCAAATTTGACAATACGCTGGCTAAAAGCGGATTGGCAGACTTTACACACCTAGAGAATAATGAAAATTCTCAGCTATGCACGTTTCCTTACTTAATTTTCTTTCATGTTACATAGCTTTCTACTTTGTTTCTTGAAAGAAACGATTTGAATGTAGTTTCTTTTATTTGAAATCTGATTTCTAGCTATGATTCTTAGATATGTTTCAAAAAATCTATCGCAAGACCCAACTCAGTGATTTTGAATATTTGATCACCATAATTATAAGACATTTATTAGAATATAGATTGATAGCAAAAAACTATGAGACCGATCTGTGTTAAAAAAAATGATTCATTTAAATCTCATGTGAAACAATTTGATAAATTCTTTGATGGATTTCCAAATAGCCCGCGAGCGAGATGCCAGTCCGAATTTATTATCGATTAAAACAATTGAACAATCTCGTCGACCTGCAGAGCATTGACTCCGCTCCCATATAATTTGTTCTATACAACGATACGTCAGATATCGATATCGATATGATTGGAGTACATACTCGATTAACGTTTGTTGTATAGTTTGCTTTGAATACTCGAAAACACTCATGTTGCATAACGTTAAAGTTGGTTGAACTTGTTTTTTTTTTAATTAATATTAATTGCCTTTGTGTTTTTATTCAAAATCAAGAATCATTTATTTCAAGTAGGCTTAGTTTACAAGCACTTTTGACACGCCAATTGACTATTTGTATAGATTCTACCACCGGTTCGGAAGGCTGATTCTGCTGAAAACCGGCAAGAAACTCAACAGTTGCTCTTTTATAAAAAAATCATACAATATTATAATTTACAATTGACAACATTACAATTTCTTATAGTTTTACTTCCTGTGTGAAGGTGGAAGCTGATCCAATGGCCTCCAAGCGCCTTTATATTTAAGGAACTCATCGATGGTGTAGTAACCTCGACGCTTTTTAACACATTGCTTAAAGCTATGCATTGGCAAGTCCTTTTTTTTTTTATTCTTTACAAGTTAGCCCTTGACTACAATCTCACCTGATGGTAAGTGATGATGCAGTCTAAGATGGAAGCGGGCTAATTTGTTAGGAGGAGGAAGAAAATCCACACCCCTTTTAGGTTTCTACACGGCATCGTACCGGAACGCTAAATCGCTTGGCAGTACGTCTTTACCGGTAGGGTGGTAACTAGCCACGGCCGAAGCCTCCCACCAGCCAGACCTGGACAAATTAAGTCCATCACAGTCTTGGAGATTTTGTTATAAAAGAGTACACCCAAACCTACAAAAGATTCCTTGAAAGAAATTGATAAGATTCCTACCATTTTGAGCCCAGCACGTTGCAGAAAAAAGTAAATGACGATCCTTTATTTTAATTTAATTATATCAATCACTTACACAACAGCTGTTGATATATTTTTTATGTGTCTTTTTGTTGAAATCGTGTATTTTATATAGTGAGTACTTGCCCATATGTTGATTATGTATCTGTCAATCAAACTGAAATTAAACCAGTCTTGATAATATTATTTAATAAATGACACTATTTTAAAAGTTACTGACATTGGCATATATTCCGAAGGGCCGTGGTTGAGGTCCCAAGGAGCTGGAATAGGGACCCCGCACCGGAAAGCGCAGTGTTGGTCGACCCTCCATTAGATGTACTGAGCAGGAATCCTTTGGATGCTGCGGCTCGAGACTGTTGTGTTTAGAAGTCCTTGCAAGAGGCCTATATTCTGTATCCAGCAGTGGACGTCCATCGTCATCATCATCATTAACAGCCGACGGACGTCCACTGCTGCACTCTTGCATAGACTTCCTATCAAAACGGTCTCGAGCCGCGAGTATCCAGTGGCTCCCTGCAACCCGCTTGATGTCCTCAGTCCACCTGGCGGTGGGCCGACCAGCACTGCGCTTTTCGGTGCGGGGTCGCCATTCCAGCACCTTGGGACCCCAACATCCATCGGCTCTTGTGTGCTCTATGTGGCCTTCCCATTGCCATTTCAGCTTCGCGACTTGCTGAGCTTTGTCAGTGACTTTGGTTCTTCTGCGGATCTCCTCAATTCTGATACGACGGACGTCCATCGGCTCTTAATGATAATGATGATGACTAATTTGGAAATTGTGTTAATTATTTAAATCTGGCCAATTATCCACGAAATATCGTCGAATCTAAGCGACAATGTCACCTAGACCCAGACACTTTGCATGTGAACGTCGTATAGAGTCAACATACAACGTTCACATGCAAAGATGCTCCGGTTTCAGGTTGAAGAATGCACAGAGGATTTACATTCGGATCTCGGTGATTTTGTCGCTTGGATTCGTCGGCTTTTCGCGGATAATGGTTAATCTATTAGTCGCTATTTATTTATAAAAAATTTACTGATACATGCACAGAAGTTGAATTATAAATGATGCGAAGACGTGAATTGATTTATAGGTTCCTACGAAGTTAGGTTATGGAGGCATTGACCTCTGTTACCTAGTATTATAAATATCGATCTACTGTGGGCGGGAAAATCTTAACCATTTCACACTTCACAGGTTCACTGGTGCGATGGCCGCTTTACTGGCGTGCGTATTGAAAGATTAATTTAAGATTAGAATTTAATATTGGCGTGCATCTATCTACTCTCGTGTATAAAAACCGCACATGTGCGTGTCCTGCCACGGCAATGTTAGGGTTCCGTAGTTTTAGGTCGATCACTAATGCAGAATGTTTTTTTGGTCGACTCTCTTTTAATTTTAACGGCCTCCGTAGCGCGGTGGATTTACAAGACGGAGGTCCTGGGTTCGATCCCCGGCTGGGCCGATTGAAGTTTTCTAAATTGGTGCAGGTCTGGCTGGTGGGAGGCTTCGACTGAGGCTAGTTACCACCCTACCGACAAAGACGTACCGCCAAGCGATTTAGCGTTCCGGTACGATGTCGTGTAGAACCGTACGGGGTGTGGATTTTTATCCTTCTAACAAGTTAGCCCGCTTCCATTTTAGATTACATCGTCACTTACCATCAGGTGAGATTGTAGTCAAGGGCTAACTTGTAAAGAATAAAAAAAAACCCTCTAGATACAAAGCTATATTATACCAACGAACGAGGTAGTTTGACGGTACAATGAACCAAAATTTCGGTGGCTATTTAAACTAAAATAATTAGAGTTATGGAATGGCGTTGTTAAAGTTGAGTAGGTCAAGTGGCGACGAGTGCGAGCATACTGGGTCGGGTGCCCAACTACACTGAAATAGCACGGGAATGGATCACTGTTTAGGAATCCTACAGTAAGGTTTGTACTAGCTCCTTCGTGTGGCGACCAAAGAACTCACGCTCTAGACTGGTCGAGAACAATAATTCAAATTCAGAACGTAGTTTTCAGTGGCGAACTAAGTCCATTGGAGGCCATTGAAGGCAAAGCTGAATGAAGCTACGTTGATGTAATTTTAAACATTGGAGACCAAAACCCGACGCCCGGACGGTTAATGGCTTATATGTTGTGTTGTTTGATTACCTTAATACAGCCGAGGAATTATTTACATAAAATGTGTTTTTTATTCATTTTATTTAAATATTCTAAATAAAACTGATTAGGGAAATATGGACCCGATAGCTCTGGGCTTTGACATTCGGAACATCGGACTATGAAATATTCAATAACTTAATCAAATGATTTTATAATGATTTATTTATTTTGTTATCATCCGCGAAAAATCGACGAACCCATGCGACAACGTCACCCAGGTCCGACAATAAAAATATTCTTAATGATTTTACGTTTAAATAACGCAACGCTATCCAAATCAGATGAATAGTTTTAAATCAATTGCAGATTTTTAAAGTTGCTTATTAAGGTGTTGTAACAGAACATGGAGCACTTCTGCTGTGCATTCTTGTATCCGTGGTTATGATAATGTTGAATGGTCTCGGGCAAATCTGTATGATTTCTAAACAACGATGCAGGAGGGCTACAATTTATTTAAATCCCTGACATAATGATGGATTAGCATTCAACTATTCATTCAAAGCGGCCCAAGTCGCGGTGGAATAAAATATGAGATCGGACTGTCAGACCTAGGTTTACTTTGATCAATGTAAATCCAATTGTGGTTCTATAATACCCATCCAATGCGTGGATGAAGTGTCGATCCATGTAGCTAAAGCGTGCGTATTTACCCCTATAGCTTGGCAAGTTCCTTGATGACACTACCATGATATGCGGGCGACGGGGAGAGAAGGACTGCGTGGGTGTGAAGTCGGAAGAGGCTGGAAGTGGGGCGCATCAGTTGTGTATTTATCTGTCATCGCTACCGCCTCCCAGCCCGGGAGTGTTACGTACGAATTTGCCAAGCTATACATGGTGGTTCCTGTGAGAATATCTGGATTAAAAGTACTCAAGTAATTATGATCTATTCCAGAATATAAACCATCCATATTTTACACAGATATGTTTAACTGTTTTGGAGTTATAAGTGATGTAACTACTCCTTGTTTTATTATGTCAGCCACTGACGATCAAGTAATCTTACATGCCTGCAGCGCTAATGGCTTGACGTCTGATATAACTGATGAAGTGTTGGTCGCGATCGGCATAATGTCATGCACATCACGACGAACACACGATCAGTTTCGGCTGTCAAGTCAAGTCAAGTTGCGCTGCAGGCATGTGAGATTACTTGATCGTCAGTGGCTGATACTACATAGATATACCTACATTTTAACTATTTTGTCGGTTTGACATTTTATGAAGATAAATAATGTATTATGGTAGCTAAGGTCTTCAAACGGTCGTCGTGGTATTTAAAGTAAAATGTGAAAACTTAAAATAAAATTCCAAGAGCTCAGAACTTTGTAACTTGCTCAGCACTTTCGTTTAAAACTTTAAACCAGTAGTTTGAAACAGACCAAGTTTAAAACCCACCGAAGAGCTCTTTGTTTCTTGATCAGGAAAGAGTTATCAGAATAGTTAAAGGGTTAAACTAAGTATTGGCTAAGAATATGCTGTCCTATTGCCTAAACGTTATTCTTCATGACAAAAGTGATGGAAGCAATCTAGTATGTTTTTTTTACACACAAAAAAATGAGACCACCCTGGAAGTATACCTACCCTTCTAATCAAAAAAAGAATTTTGAAAATCAGGCCACAAAAGACGCCAATATCGCTGTTCATACATATAAAAAATTCCTACATACAGCCAAACCTCCTAATTTTTGGAAGTCGGTTAAAAATTAATGTCTATCTATTTCATTTTTAAAAGAGCAACTACTGTTCTCTATTTTAAAAGAAAAGCTGTTATTATTGCTGGGACTTCTCAGTATCTTTTCAAACTGGTAGTAGAGTCACTACTCACTGACAAACTTGATTTATTAACTGACAAAATATCGAAGATTCTCAACTCGACGCGTATTTCTTTACATGCGTATTAGAAGGGAACTTCTGTCTGATTTTGTTAATTTTTTTTAGTCAAATTAATTTATGATTTTCTGAAAGAACTACTTAAAATATAACTATTATACTTAAAAATATAACTATTAACTGTCTACAAACAGATCAGTCGAGAACACATGCGATTTTATTTTTCGCTTAATAGTGTATAGTTTATTAAGGACCTATTTGTGTTTTGAAGTCGACTGATTTTTTTAATTGATTATATCAGAAATGTATAGAATCCCTCTTGAAAAAATAATTTTGATTTGATTTGACTTTTACCTTCCAAACAATTCTTGGAAAATGCTGAAGTATGACCGCTTTAAAAATTCCTCAGTTCATAATAATTATTTATATTAATTCGTAAATATTATTATTTGCGTACATTAACCTCATTGGCTGAAACGCAGTATACTCCATCCTAAAATAAACTCGCATTAACACCGTCTGGAGACATAAATTATTTTCTATTCATATGTATTTTATTTGCAAATGATACGACAAATGCAAGCGCGGGATATTCTTGTTAAAAAACCATTTCCCAAGCAAAAAATGTAATGAAAAAGAACAAAATAAGCGTAACATAAGTCTAAAATATGGTAGTTAATTTAATAATCTAATTAATTAATCCTACTAATATTATAAAGGCGAAAGTTTGTATGGATGTTTGTTTGGACGTTTGTTACTCTTTAACGCTGCAACTACTGAACCGATTTGACTGAAATTTGGAATGGAAATAGATATCACTCTGATAGGATTAACACATAGGTCACATACCTTTCATCCCGGAAAAATCCATGGTTCCCGAGAGATTTGTGAAAAACTAAATTTCACGCGGGCGAAGTCGCGGGCGTCTGCTAGTAGGTATAAGATATAAACAACAGTACGTATCAGATATAAGTAGTCAACAACAAGTAGACAATAGAAAATTACCGCCTATAGTAACTCAGTACGTAACAGGGTAAGGAATATAAACTGTCTAGCCCCCTTAGCCCCTCGAAAGATCCCAACTACTCTTAGCTCGCAGACTGTATTCGCAATGCATTCGGCTACGTTCTCTACTCATAACTATGCATGTACTATAGTATGCACGTTATCATCTGAGTCGTCCGGTCATAAAAGTCAAAAAAGATAGGAATGTGCAGCGCGCCTACCTGCGCACCCTAATTATCGATAAACGGCTACCTGCGCACGTGCTAATGATGAGTCAATAATGATTTGGACGATTCTGATTGGTCGGTTTCTAATGTAATTGCATTGCGTATTTTTTTTGCTATAAATGTGTTTACTGCAATTAAATAAATACATTCATGTGTTACTCGTTGCGCACTATGGATACTTTATTTTCTAACGTTGATCTGAAGAAATTACATGGCGATATTAGCCCTCAAGCTCGAACACTGATTCACAACGTATTCCTGTTTCTCAATGAATTGAAAAGTGATCCGAATAAAGTGGCTTCTCTAAATTTCAACAAACCACGTGAAATGGCCGCATTTGTTTGTGGTGTGAGCAGAGCGACAGTGGACGAAGATTCTGATGATGAAGACTCAGATGAAGATTAATTTTATTTAGTTAATAATTATATAATATGAAATATGTATTATATTAAATCAAATATTGTTAATTTTTTTAATTTTGTGAACAAGATACGATAATAAACTTTACTTATCGATAATATGTCTTTCATTGTTACACCCTTCACTAGACGGCTCCATAAGACCCATAAGTGCAAGCGAGATAGATATAGAGAAATGATTTATGGCCCTAAGACTCAGTTGTTAACGTTATAACTATAGCAGTATGTTTATGCCAAATGCTTCGACGTCTGGCCGCATTTCACACAGTTGACGGCCTTGCGAATTACTACAGACAATTTAAATTTACATTTAAAAATGTCACCCACCTTCCTTGATGTCTTTTCATCTCGAATTCGTATTTTTCGTAAATCATCCTCGTGTTACCTTGAAACATATTTGTGTATATTTAGTCGGCCTTTGTTGTGTTATATCATCGGTTTCCGGTTAACTATTATTATTTCATGTTACGTAAGTATTTTAAAAAACTTATTCTATGATTCAAGAAACTGTTTATCTGTAAAAATATCAGCATTGAGGTAAACAAGAGGTGGGTAAAGGAGTATGCCAAACAAGTATGCTTTGACTGCTTGCAGATCAGCACTGCTCCATATTTTTATTGATTGTTTTTACTTAGTTAGAAGGCGGGTCAGGGAGTTTTGGGCAGAATACTTTGACAAAAGATCTAACGTTATAGGATTAAGGAAACTTTTGAATCACATGATAGGATATCGCACTTCTTAAAAATATAATACACAAAATCAGTTTAAAATAAGAATTATTTTTTGTTTGTTGGTGTACATCTTGTACACCAACAAACAAAAAATATTTATTTTATTACATTTTTTACTGATTGATGGTAAGCGCCATTAAAAAAAAATATTACAAGTGTGTATTACATGATGAGTTGACGAGTAATAGAGACGAATGAAAAAGATTGACATGTTTTTTCGACCTCACTTAAGTGATAAGGAAAAGGAGATGATGATGGTAAACGTCAAATCCACAAACAACTCTGGAAGAGTGTGGAAGCTTATTAAGCCCACCAGGTTACTGCCAGGCAAAATAGTAATCTAACTTAGGAATTGATCGAAGGAATCATATTGAAAAGAAACCATAATCCGACCAATTCAATTAAGACGCAGTACCAAAATATTGTCTTAAATGCGCGCACAATTTACCACAAAAATTCCTCAAATTGACCCTTCAAATTTCCTCTCACCTTAATGTTCCTGGGACGCGAACAAAAATCCTAGGTATTCCCGCAATTCCAGAAATTAGAAGCCCGGGTCACTCCGGAACATTCTCACGTCTCTAATATCGTACTTTATGTTATTAGGACATTCTGGGGCAATCTAGACACATATTACTGTATTATGTCGGGGAAAAAGTGGAAACGTTATGAGAATTCAAATACGTGTATGTGTAATGTTTTTTGAATAGGATGTTACACGTAATAATGTTTAAATTACTTTTTTTTGTTGAATTGAACCCTTTTTCATTGGACATAACATGTCATTATTGAGTTTATAAAATAGAACTTTATTCTATATATAGATGGTTTGCGACTTTATAGAATCTATATCGGTACTTAATTTTAGTAGAATTCAGCATCTTTACAATAACAAAGAGTTTTCTGTTTTTACTTCTAGACAGGTTGACTGTTTCTACAACGATATATATATTGAATGGACCAAGCTGAATCCTGCCTCATGCTAAGTAGAAAAGCATCGCCTAAAACAGAGCAAAACGATTAAGAAGATGCGAGGAACACTTACAAAGTGGCGCCATCTCCGTCAACCTGAAGGGTAAAAAGCTTCATGTGCCTGTAATTGCCCTTGATAACGAAACACAGCAATCAAAATGGCAGTAGTACTTCCCTGGAAAAGTTCTTCTACTAAAAGCTTTATTACTACCATATATAATTACTCGGTTAAATGTTTTTAAGATAATCGTCATTCTTGGGTATTTTCTGTGTTTTTAATATTTGGATCTATAAAGGTTTTTATTAAAGATACTCCCAAGTAGAATTAACTATCGCATTACGTAACTCACCAATTTAAATGAATGGTTTATTTTGAAGGCAATTTCATTGTAATAAATCGGATTGGTTTTTTATCAGCAAGTCGGTGACCGGGGCCTCATGAACTGGCGTGTGCTATCTCAACTATTACCATTTGTATCTTAGGTTATACATTAAGATCACACATCTGAAGGTTTATGTTAAGTCAGAATCATCTGAATGTTTATGCATATATCCAAGCAGTGACGGACTTACCTTAAGACCCAGTAGGCCTGGACCTAGAGCAGCCAGATGTTAGTGGCGGCCATTTGTGAGAAAAAATATGGGAATGAAAAATAAGTAAAGTAAGTTATTTCTGATTTTAAAGATTCACTTCCTTTTTTCTTAAAATTTAAAACAATTTGAATGTTTTACCTAACAGTCCAATTAACCCCGGAAAATATTATAAAATCAATTGATTTTGATAAAAGGTAAGGCAGGGTTGGTCATCGTAGGGTAAAATTGATTAAATTATCACGTAGGTACTGCATAATATCGGGTAGTTTGTCTTTTTGCCTTTTATAAGTAAATAAGAACTACTTTTTATCGAGTCTCGCTTTTTTCACTCTATTAGTTGTTTTATTAGTCCGAATAACATACTCGTACTAACTTCATACTATTCCAAAGAATTTTTTTTCCAATCCGGGCCTCGGTCACCTTTTAATGGTAAATTTAAATATAGAATTATTTCTAACAATATATCTGTTTTATAATTTTGTCTTAGTCTTGTCTGGCTTGCTATTCAAACAGTATAATTAAGCAATAACCTTCAAATGTCAGTTATTATTATATACTGTTTACGAATTCGAGATGCCATTTACGAGAACAACTATTTTAATAATAACTAATGTTAAATATTACTAAAATAATTGAGAATAATCTACTACGATCTACTATAAATATAAAAAACTAAATTTCTCTATGTACCTACCTATTGTATGAGTTTAAATGTTAGACAGCATTCCAAAATTCCTCAGTGCCTGAAGACGGAAGTCTTGTGAGTGTTGCTAGTGATGACCTACGAATCCGAGATTTGGTCGCTAACTAGCCTTATTAGAAGGCTCAAAGTCACTCAGCGGGCAATGGAGCGAGTTATACTCGGAGTTTCTCTGCGTGATCGAATTAGAAATTAGGAGATCCGCAGACGAACCAAAGTCACTGACATAGCTCAGCGAGTCGCGAAGCTGGATTGGCAATGGGCAGGTCAAATAGTTCGTAGAGCCAATGGACGTTGGGGTCCCAAGATACTGGAATGACGACCCCGCACCGGAAAGCGTAGAGTTGGTCGACCCCCTACTAGGTAGACCGAGGGCATCAAGCGGATGATGGCGGCTCGAGACCGTTGTGTTCGGAAGTCCATGCAAGAGGCTTATGTCCAGCAGTGGACGTCTGATGACGATGACGATGAAATGTAGAATTGTAGATATACATTATCAAGTCAACATCTAAATCAAGGATCAAGAACGCTCTTCTGTCAGAAACGAGTGCTGTTATTGCTGTATTTTTGCGCAGAATAGCAAAAAAGTCAAATACATTAAAAAAGTTCTTAAAATTCCTAACAACACAATTACCTTGTGCTTTCATTGTTAACGTTCCAACTACGAGATAGCTTTAAAGCTGTTTTCATATGCCAGAACGTTTAGCTGCGAGGTCAGGTGAAACTGGTCTTGAATATTTTATAGATTGTCGCTACACTTTTTTCTTGTGTATCATGCTTGTTGTTTTGTGTCTTACAGTTTTAGATTTTTACTCAGAATGTGTTAAGTCAAGATATATTGCATGCTATCAACCCATATTCGGCTCATTGCTGAACTTAAGTCTCCTCTCAGAAAGAGAGGGAGGTTAGGCCAATAGACCACCACGCTGGCCCAATGCGGATTGGCAGACTTCACATACGCAGAGCATTAAGATAATTCTCTGGTATGCAGGTATCCTCACGATGTTTTCCTTCACCGTTTGAGACACGAGATATTTAATTTCTTGGAATGCACACAACTGAAAAGTTGGAGGTGCATGCCCCGGACCGGATTCGAACCCACGACCCTCCGGAATCCGAGGCAGAGGTCATATCCACTGGGCTATCACGTGATATATTAGGTTTTCTAATTTTCTTTTTATTCTTATCTCTTTTATATATATCTCTTTAAATCTTAAAAATGATTTTGATTTATTTATTTTAATTATGCCTATATTTAACAGACTTCAAAAAAAGGAGGAAGTTCTTAATTAGAGTGTATTTTTAACCGACTTCCAAAAAGGAAGGTTCTACGTTCGGCTGTATGTATGTTTTTTAATAGCTAAGTTGTATTTTGTTATTTCAATAAAGCCTTTTTATTTATTATTTTATTATTAATTTATAGTATCAGTATAAATAATAAGTCTATGTTTTATTTAAACAGATTTATTTCTTTAAAAAAACCTTGTTTTGTCAAAATAAGGTCTTCAAATTTTCGTGAGATTATAAAAACAGGAATTGTATGAAGGTAACCCAAATAAATGCACTGAAAAAGCTATTTAGATTTTAACTACTTTTTTGACAAACTTTTCTTACGCTAGCTTCTTAGCAATTCTTTATTGTTAAGTTGCGGTACTAAAAACTACACAAGACTAGCTTTCACTACACTGTACTAATTTTGTTTAACTACTCAATGTGTTTTCTATTTTACTATACAATACAAAAGGAAACAAAGCAAAAAAACTAAAAAAGTCACCAAAAAGCAAAACTGCCTTTAATTTGCGTGCTGTAAATAATCTATATAATCTATGTAATAATAATAAATCGAGAACAATCTAAAATATTAGAAATTATAAGTAAAATATTTAATTATAAACAAAAAACTACATTAAAATCCGTTGAATAGTTTAAAAGATCTAAGCGAAAACCTATCAGAAGCTACTTATTAACTGTTGGATCAAGGGTCGGATACAGAAGGCAGTGATTCTTGAGACGGCGCGTATTGTGAGGTTTCTCTCTCTGGAGTTCTGACCATCGGTTGCTCAGGCACCCAAATGTTCCGCAGCGGGAGGGTTGATTTTTTTTATACATTTTTAATAGTGTTTTGTGTTTTATTTTTATATCAACATTGTTAAAAATTAAAAAAGGACTAAACAATAAATGAGAGAGATTAAATTGAGTTGAAAAAACTTTTTTTAAAGAATTTTTTTAATTTTTATTATTTCGAACAAAGAATCTACTTTTTACTAAGAAACATACTTAACCTAAAGCAGGACGTTGTTTATTACTTGACCTACATTTGTCTGGTTTCTCGTTTTGTACTTACATGCCCTTTTTCTAACTTCAAGTGACACGGGTTAAATAAGGCCTAGGTCAATTGCTGTAAGTCGTTTATAGTTTAAATAATGTAGGCACTTAAAAAACACTTTTTTTTATATTCTCTACAAGTTAGCCCTTGACTACAATCTCACCTCATAGTAAGTGATAATGCAATCTAAGATGGAAACGGGCTAACTTGTTAGAAGTAGAATGAAATCCACACTCCTTTCGGTTTCTACACAATATCATACCGGAACGCGAAATCGCTTGGCGGTACGTCTTTGTCGGTAGGGTGGTAACTAGCCACGGCAGAAGCCTCCCACCAGCCAAAAAATTTAAATTGTAATGACATATTAGGAACGGATTAATAACTAGAATTAAAAAATCTGGCTGTTATAAAATAATATTTCGATAAGGCACCATATTATAGTTTAACGTTTATGTATTTTTGTAGCAATTTTACTTTTTCCAAAAAATGTTCACCATTAAAAAAAATTTTAGCACCGGCTGGCCTATTCACTATATTGATTACTAGCTGACGCCGCGCGGTTTCACCCGCGTGATTCCCGTTCCCGTAGGAATACGGAGATAATATATAGCCTATAGCCTTCCTCGATCAATGGGCTATATAACACTGAAAGAATTATTAAAATCGAACCAGTACTTCCTAAGATTAGCGCGTTCAAGCAAACAAACAAACAAACAAACAAACTCTTCAGCTTTATAATATTAGTATAGATTAGTATAGGTTATTATCAAGCTATTAGAATAAACATCAAATCAAATGAGAACTGTATGATATCCACCAGTAAGCACCGGATGACATTTGTTACATAGAATCTGAATTTCGTATAATGTCAACTAGTAAACGTCAAAGATACTTAATTAGCCGCCATTTTGAAAAGTTATTAAGAAACTCAGCAGATTCTCTTTTTATTAAAAAAAATCATCATTTACATAGTTGACTTCTTAGCTAAATGATAGGTAAGTTACGGACGTAGTTATTAATGAACCAATTATAATCTGTTGATAGAAACAGTGTATATTTAACTGTTATTGTTTGTCAATATTATCGTGTATTATATCATAGTGTCGAGGTAATAATTATATCAGAATAAGTCCATTGTTCTACCTCTCACGCTCTGATATTGCTGTAAGATAACTCTTGTACTAGTAAATTATCATAAGAAAGTTATTACTTTCATACGTTAAGGTTGATACTTTTCTTATATATTTTATTTCTCTCTGATAGATTTATTCGGCTGTCAATCGGTTTTTATCAAACTAGTACACGATTCTGTGTGCCTAGTGGGAGCTTTCAATATTTTCATACTGTTATTATCACGGTGACGTTTACGCAAATTTATATGGAATTGAAACAGTTATGCAGTAGTGTCACTAGATGGCGCTGTTTCAATTCCTTAGAAATTCGCGTTTACGTTACGTGACGGTAACAGTATCAAACTGCCACTAGGCCCTCCGTTCGCATGAAATTATATGTTTTTCACGAAGGTTTTAGTGTCATCATTATCAACCCATATTCGGCTCACTGCTGAGCTCGAGTCACCTCTCAGAATGAGAGGGGTTAGGCCAATAGTCCACCACGCTGGCCCAATGCGGATTGGCAGACTTCACACACGCAGAGAATTAAGAAAATTCTCTGGTATGCAGGTTTCCTCACGATGTTTTCCTTCACTGTTTGAGACACGTGATATTTAAATTTTTAAAATGTACACAACTGAAAAGTTGAAGGTGCCCCAGACCGGATTCGAGCCCACACCCTCTGGAATCGGAGGCAGAGGTCATAGCCACTGGGTTATCACGGCTCGGTTTTAGAATATTAGTGTAAAATCTAATTTATAAAATTAATGATTATTATTTTTCTGGATATAAACTATTAACAT
The DNA here is from genome assembly GCF_947172395.1 of Bicyclus anynana. Lineage (NCBI taxonomy): Eukaryota > Metazoa > Arthropoda > Insecta > Lepidoptera > Nymphalidae > Bicyclus > Bicyclus anynana. The sequence goes on along the minus strand of NC_069097.1, from coordinate 12,261,547 downwards.
TACAATCTTAATATTATTCTTTATTAGTAGAAGTTCACTGAACATTCTCTGGTATTTAGATTTTGGCAAATTCGTTCTTAACACTCCCGATGGTCCGCGCGGGACGGGGGGCGTGGAGCGATGAATGAAAAACCCACGACTGATGCACCTCCTTTCCCCGCAGGCACGATTGGACAGCCGCGCAGTCTTTCCCCCCGTCGCCCGCATATCATGGGAGTGAGTGTCATTAATTAACTTGCCAAGCAGTAGGTGGAAAACCATAGCCTATAACAGAGCTTCCCAGAATAATATTCTTTAATTTTTAGTGCCACTATTCATATCAACCAACGCAATTTAAAACATTTTTCAAAAAAAAATTAGTTATGTATCATAAGCAATTTCCTACGATTTCATTACATGTAAGTATTATGTATAGGTACTTCTCTAAGTCAACGATTGAGTTTAATCCCAAATCTGTTTCAAATAAACAGCTCATCAAGACACATGCATAGCTGTCTTTTTCTCTTACGCTAATAATAACCTAACAATTAATTATATTAAGCGCATACCCACGTGTGGGGAATGAAGTCAGAACGGATGTGACGCACTTTCCCGTGCGAGTGTACAGAGCTAGGCAAATAAAATGGTATGCTTCCCTTCTGATACGTGCGAGCTTTGTTTGGTACACTCGCGGAGAAAATAAACAAGTCATTGCATATGTCATACGCATTGATATCATCACACTATAGGGACTATTCTCTCCTTCCAGGAGATGGAATATGAAGCTTAGCTTTAAACACCACGCTGCTTCATTACAAGAAGGTGGGATTAGGATGATCTGATGTTAATGACGGATTCGACCTCTGCCTCAGATTCGGAGGGCGTAGGTTCGAATCCGGTCTGGGGCATCCGCATATATCTTTTCAGTTATGTGCATTTTAAGAAATTACACATCAGGTGTCACAAACAGTGAAGGAAAAACATCGTGAGGAAACCTTTTCTTAATTATTTACGTGTGAGAAGTCTGCCAAACCGCATAGGGCCAGCGTGGTGGACTAAGGTCTAACCTTTTTCAGTCTGAGAGGAGACTCATACTCAGCAGTGAGCCGAATATGGATTGTTAATGATGATAATGATGTATACATACGTATACGCATTCTTACGTATAATTTACGTTATTCAGCAGGTCCAAGGAACCCTGAGCGCAATCTCTGAGCGGCCGGACATTAATGGAAAACATCCCAAATACCATCTAGTAGCACTATGTGCGTCATTTCATACACAACGCATTTACCGCCGAGCCAGGTGCTACCAAAATTGTTCATCTAATGGCAGTCGATTTCCATGCAAAATGAGTAATGTGCCGTAAATAATGACCAACGCTAAAATAGTGTGGACAGCGCACCGATGACCAACGAACCCAACGCCGTTGGACGCATAAATTTGTGTTAACTATTTCACGTGCGAATCAACGCGGATGTTTAAAATTAGTGTGGTGTGGAAAATAACTCGTTTCTATATTTAACAAATGCAGTCTACTAATTCTTTCAGCACTACTTAGCGCATTTTGGTTGGAGAATTTTGTCTAAATTTTCAAGACAATAACGATTGTCAATTTTTTTTCTATAGTAGGTAGGTAAGATACTTTAAAAGCAAATAATTCAAGCCATTGCGTGATGAAATGAAAAAAATGCCAGCGTAGGATTTTTTTTCTATACAAGCAATCATATGATGATCTACTTGGGGTGCGATTCCGCTGTTACACTCGTCGACGAAATTTTCGCCATTTTAACACGTCTTATTAAAGTCAAAGTCAAAGTCAAAATTCATTTATTTCAATTAGGCTTAGTTTACAAGCACTTTTGAAAGGTCAAGATTATGTCATAATTCAATTTAATCTAATGGTGGTAATAATAGTCGAAAACTTAAAACTAAAGTTACGAGGGTTCTAAACGCGCCTTGGTCCGAGAAGAAGAGAAGAATTCATACATCATGCCAAAAAAATTCTATCTTCTAAGAAATTCTCAGCCTAAGTTGATGGTGCACCCCCCCTACACCCCCGTGCCTCGGAGAGCACGTAAAACCGTCGGTCGCGATCACAGAACAGACATCGCTAAAAGCTAATACTGTCGCGATCATTATCAACTATGTCATCCTATTCGCCAACATGATTTCGAGTAGCGAGTAGCGAGTTAGTCATTTCAGAGCCCTTTCCTATTAGGAATAAGACCAGCTGGCCTATTTCCTATTTTGGTTTCTATTATCAACCCATCAAAATAAAAACACAAATCAATTGACAGAATGTCATCCACATACTATGATACAAATTACAAATATCATCCGGTACTTACGGTGTATATCATTTAGTATGTAGATGACACTTTGTTGTCCACTTCAATGAGTTATTAATAAAGACCAAAATAGTGAATTAGGCCACTGGTTTGTGTGCTGTTAAAACAAGCTGATAATGATGATTACAGATAGTACGTAACCAACGATAAAAGAAAACCTATCACACCTGTGATAGACAAAAACGTCTTGCACAAACCTAACGGTAATGACGAACGGTCGCTGCCTAGGAAATGACGTTGTAATGATGAATACGTAATGACTCTGAGTTGGTGCAATATGTGCTGTTTGCACAAACGTGGTGAGACATTCACTGCATACACTACATCCTATAGATAAACTTCCTGGAATAGTACAATTGGAATCTCCTTCATCATTATCATTATTTTGACGGCCCACTACAATGTCAACTCCCTCCTTATAGAAAGGCGAAAATGGAACTTAGAACCGCCATGCTGTTTCAAATCTGCTTTGGTTTTGAAGAGTTCCTCTTTTGCCTCTTCAAAATTAGTCTACAAATAATGTAATGCTCGGTGGGCTTTTATAATATAAAAAAATAGTTAAACAATAATCAAAAAAAAATCGGTAGGTATTTATATTTCAATAACACGTTTAACTCGAAAAGTGATGAAAAGATATGGATGATATTTAGGACAAAGATAGATTATAGACGTGCTTGCATTTAAGCAACTTTTTATCTGGATATATATTTTTTTTTCTTGACAAGTTAGCCCTTGACTACAATCTCACCTGATGGTAAGTGATGATGTAGTCTAAAATAGAAGCGGGCTAACTTGTTCGGAGGAGGATGAAAATCCACACCCCTTTCGGTTTCTACACGACATCGTACCGGAACGCTAAATCGCTTGGCGGTACGTCTTTGCCGGTAGGGTGGTAACTAGCCACGGCCGAAGCCACCCACCAGCCAAATTTTCACGAGAACGAGATCCAAGGGGTAATTAACCATATTTTTTTAAATGAATAAGTATCAATGAACAATTCAGTACGTAAATAAAATAAGAAATACAAGTTGAATTTTTATGCGACTTTTAATCGACTACGACTTTTAATCCCAATAGAATGAAATAACAAACTCTTCAAAATATTTACAACTCTACAAACGTTAAAATGAAATAAACATAAGCCACCTGTCCAAATCAATCACGGACGCGTAAAATAGTAATAAATAAGGCGGGTCTCACGCCGGATGCGTGCAGTTGTCGCGCGTTACTGCGACGATCGCGGTGTCAAATTAGATGCACGTCTGACAGATCGTTTGAGTACGTCACACTGACTACTTGAGACTCTGATTGACACTACTTTTAATTGTTGCCTAATCTTTCTATTTTAATCTTAATCTAAATAATTATATAAAACAAGAGGTTACTCTGTAAAAAAACTCATAAATACCGTTGATCGGAACACCCTCACGGGTAAAGGCCTCCGCCCAATGATGTTAGAAGAAAAAAGAGGTAGGATAGGTTATACGCGGACCGCTAGTGGCACGTTAAAACTATGCTAATTAGCAAACCTGAGCTCAGCCGCATCGCGTCGTTGACAACACCGCTGAAATAATTTTTGTCTGCCAGTTGTAAACATCGAATGTGGTTTATTCTTCTTACATCATTGCCTCCGCCATCTTTTTCCAGACCTCTCTGTCCTGAGAAAGAATACAATAAGGAACTTAAGCTAACTCTTATTCGGTTCCTGCTATTGCTTGTTTCTCCTTTATCCACCTGTTTTGGGTCGTCTTCTCCTTTTTCCTGTAAGCCCTTCCAGACTGTTGTCTTTATTAAGCCTAACCACCTCCACCTCTATTTTAGGGCATATTGTAAGGTATCATATAATTTGTTTTCTGTCTTATGTGTACGTTCTTCACTTTATATATTCTTCTTGTTTTCAGTACGCTCATTTCCATTGCTTTCTGGCATGCATTTTTTTTCAATTGAACTAATTTATTTTAGTCCAGCAAGCTAATTCACTAAGTTTGACGTAAGTTACTTGACTTAAAAGAAATTGAGATTCTATGTAACAAATGTCATCCGGTGCTTACTGACAACCATTCGTGGATTTCTTAAGTACAATAGATAGATGACATTTTTCAGTTGATATGTTTGTTGTAAATAAAGACAATGAGTGAATGGGCCAGCAGGTCTGACATCCATAAGTGAGAGTAGGAAGGACTACAAACAATAGAACCATTCTAAATCAATCGCACAAACGTAAAATAGCAATAAATAAGGGGATGCCAAACCGGATGCGCACAGTTGTCACGCTAAGACCGGTCTGTCAAATCATAAACGGTTGACATCTCGTTTGGGAATGGATTATATCAAAGAAAACGGAAGTTGTTCCCGTCTCGTTTAAAAATAAGATGGATGCCGTTATTGTTATGGGCGATAAATGTTTCTTTTGAGTTTTTTATGAATATTTGCTTAATAAGCTGGTTATTCGATTTCGACCTTTACTGATTCTGGCTCCTTACGTCAATTTATTTTGAAATCTTTGCGCAAATTTAAAGAATTGAAAAAACGGATTAAATTTACGTCAGACGACCCCTCCAGAATTATAATATAAATATTTAAGGAGCGAATAAACGAATCAATCACGATTATCTCAAAGGCGAGTAACGGATTAGACCTTTGGTATTAGAAGTGTGCATTGTACAGATGTTCAAGGGTGTGTATAGTGGCGATAACCACTCACCATTAGGTGATCATGTTGTTTCTAATTATAATATACATGTAGACATATAAAGAAACAGAATAAAAGTTGTACATTTAATATTTTATGAGAAAAATGCACAACTTTTACGAGTTTTCCCAGTCAAATGCTGACTGGCATGTGACGCCTGAGAAAAAACGTGGATTATGCTGACTAGGACGACCTTTTTCTAAGTGTATACTTAGTGTTCCGTTATGACTGCGTTGAAACAAAAACCGTGTTTTTACGTTTGTCGGAAGATTTTTCTGGGATACTTTTTTGTTCTTGTAGGTATATACGCTATTTATCCTTTCCAATTTTGTGAAAAAACCAAGGTTTTGTTCTGCTGCACTCATCATTCAAGTATTGATAGTAAAGCTGTTATTGTGGAAATGCAAATGAACCGAGAAAGCTGAATTTTGGATATGACGTGGGCGGGAGCTTAGAAAAGCTCAAATTCTCGGCCAAGATTTTGTATGTGCATTTTCCGCCATTTTGAAAAAAATGGTTGAATTCGGTTTTTTCCGCCGCTCTGTTGACGTACGAAATTTTTGGATTTACAAGCTCGATAATTAAGGTTCACGACATTTTTTACGAATTTTATGAAGCTTTTTGTTTATATGTTTTTTTTCAATACCATAACATATCTCAAAACTTAGATGCAGATTTCGGGGGTTGTTCTAAATTGCTTGGCGATACGCCGGCATGATGGTAACTAGGCACGGCTAAAACCTACCAACAGACAAAGACTCAGGCCTTTTTCTTTAACAACTTTGTTGATTTTTTCTTCAGGATTATATTAGAAATCACGTCATTTATTTTTCTACCAATGACAATCCATAACCACATTCCATATTTTTTATGAAACAGCAAATGCCTGCAGATTCAAATGTCTCTTATTTCAAGAACTTTTAGAAAAATGTAACACATATTATACAAACAAATTATTTTAATGACATATTTCCATATTCATACGGGCTTGATTCCGTTTTAAGTAAAAATCTCAGTCTTATTTTAGTTGGAAGTTATATACCTACTCGTAGTAGGAACTGAAAATTTCACTAACAAGCAAAGTTTCGTATGGAACTATCAAAGACAAAGTGCTTTGAAGAACTCGCATCTATATTTATAACATAAATCCAACAAGACGAATGTAAGTATTAAACAGAGAGGTAGTGGTGGGAATGGTCAAGCAAGTAAGAAAAGTTATCTGAACTAATCAAACTAATACATATTTTTTTTGTAGTAACTACAGCATTGAGTCGTGATAGCCCAGTGGATACCTCTGCCTTCGATTCCGGAGAATGTGGGTTCGAATCCGGCCCGGGGCATTTACCTGCAACTTTTCAGTTGTGTGCATTTTAAGAAATTAAATATCACGTGTCTCAAACGGTGAAGGAAAACATCGTGAGGAAAACTGCATACTTGAGAATTTTCTTCATTCAATCTGCATTGGCATTGGGTCCGCGTGGTGGACTATTGGCCTAACCCCTCTCATTCTGAGAGGAGACTCGAGCTCAGGAATATGGGTTGATAATGATGATGATAATGAATTATCTAATTGATGTTTTTTCCACTTTTTTTATTAAGAATACAATAAGGAACTTAAGCTAACTTATTCTAATAACTATACAAATCATGCCCACGTGGAATGGTGGCAAGAAGCCTGCATTTCCGCGCTGGACAGCCAGGCTGACCCTTTGCGCAAAAAGTGAGCCAGCCCTTTACTACTTCTGTCACCAGTCGGGGCAACTAGCCGATAACAACTTTCCTCTTAAGTTTTATATGTTAGTCTGTGTAATAGGTATTATGAAAATATAATATAAAAAAGTATATATGTTAAAAAAAATTATTGATATTAACAATTGTAAATTATTATAATATTGTATGATTCATAAGAGCAACTGTTGAGTTTCTTGCCGGTTCTACTCAGCAGAACCTACCTTTTGAACTGGTGAGTCAGAACAGTGAGGTGAGTGAGAAGAGTCTTCACAAAAAATCAAACTTAACGTCTCAAAAGTGCTTGTAAACTTGAAATAAATGAATTTTGAATTGATTACATATACATTGATTTTGATTATTTGCATATACATTGCTTTCTTTCTTTGTCAAATCTCTCCACCAGCTCTTATACCATTATTAATGTACATCTATCAAGACGTCTTTAAGCTATTTATTTAATTGTAGAAGGAATTTTATTAAACGGCGGGCTTTGGGTTCTTCCACTAAATCACGGTTTATTTTAGTTAACCGACGTTCGCTTAGCTAAAAAAACACGTCAAACGTCGGTCGGAATTCCCTGCGTTCCGGTACGGAATTGCATTGGCTAAAAAATAAATAGTTTAGAATGAATTTATAAATAGATTTGTTAGGAGTTTGTGCGCTTATTTATTGGTTATGGGCAGCGTCTAGGGAACAATTTGGTCTTACAGTCAACGATTTTTTACTGTTAGATATGTTAAGTGCCTCCAAAATCAGCGCAAAAATTTATCTGAGTTTGGCTACTACTATATACTATAGTTTTTACACTTCTTGAACACACAACTCCACATTGTTGACGATACATATTTAGGTGTCATTTGTTTAATTAACTTTTGTTGCTTAAGTAAATGAATTTAAGACAATGGGGATGATGACTAGGTTTGAATATATTTATTTTTATGATACATTCGGGTAAATAAGGTCAATGTTAACTAATTTATACATAAAAAGCAAAGATTGCCTGGATATTTGCAAAATAAATGAGATTATAAAAGTTCAAAATCCACTAAAAATATTTTATCGTAATTAAATGAAAATTCATACAGTTTTAGCTTCCTTACATTAAATGTGACATTTTTTAACTACAAAAATATATACGAACTATAAACATAATCGCAGAAATAACAAAGATATTAGTAATTTTGTTTAAACGCCCATACAAATCTAACGATCATTAATTGCCTACGACGTCATAAGTTCGTACCATTTTGTATGGGGCGTTTTTCAGGGATCCGCGGCAGCGCCGCAAATCTGACTCTTTAAATCCCTGTAGCTCCGAAAGTAATGATCGCAGATACCCTGTTCCTTTTACAAAATTGCTTTACTATTAACGTACTCTTAATTTATATACAATTTAAAAAACTGTCATCATCCCTATTAGCCACCTTTGTTCGCCTCAGTTTCGACGCTAGTGACATACCTAAAAGTATAAAATTTTTGCTTAAAATTAGTCCTATAGTGTATTTTTTATTAGGTTCATTTTAGTATTCATATTATGTTCATAGGCCTTGAGCCCAGAAGCAAAGTATAGCCCACTCTAATTTGAGCAGCATGGTGGATCAAATCTGCATAATCCCTTTCGTATAAGGCTTAATTTTGTAACTGTCCGTTAAATTAAACTATCACATCCATACCACATCGTCGTCATACTACTATGCATACCTACTATTTTGTAAATACCTGACCGATGAGTGAGATGAGATTTGCATGTCATGAAACAAGAAAAAAAAAATATATTTATAGTTGTTATAAGATTATAAATAGCCTAAATATTTGTTAGTAAACTATGTCGAAAGTATAAGCCCGGCCTATACGGTGCGCCTGAAATAATCACAAGTTCGCGTTGGGCGCGAAACAGTGCGCACGCATCGCGCGTTCTAATTTTGAAATTCGAATTCCAATTTTTAGTGATCGTTCAGAAATCATGTTCGTAAATTACAGTGAAATAAAATTATTTGTTTTTTTTAAATAGATAACAGTTTAAGATAAAATAAATTAAATTATTTTTGATGCAACTGAAATCAAAATAATGATAATGATTGTTTACTTTTGTATTGCTTTTGTTATGTAATTTTCCATGTGTTTAATTGAGACAAGTGCATGTTGATAAAATAATCGTTTAAATTTAGAATTATGACGTTCTTCTTTGTCTCCTTAAAAGCAAATCTCTCGCATTATTTTTTTATCAAGTAGCTTTACAGCTCTGATTTCTTGTCCTTTTGAGCCTAAATTCCTCACAATTCGTGTTTTTAAACTTTGTAAATATATCATTGTTTTTTTTATAAACCCTATATAATTTATTTAGGTTATAAAATTATATTATGATGTGTAGTTTAGGTGCCAAAAGCTAGTGGTGGGTGTCTAATGTATTTGTGAACGTGCTTGAAATAAGTGTTGATTAAACCATGGTGGCGATGGTCGAGGTTGCTAATAATAGCTATTTCGCGTCATTTTTACCTGTAAGTTTTTTATGATACATTTTTACTACACGTTCTGTGTTACTCTACGTTCTCGTTATGTACGGCTGACACAATAGGAGGACCAACCTTGATGAACCTGGGACTTCTTGGTAATGAGCACAGAGCCATAAAGTCAGGTCGTCACACTGACATAACAAATAGCCCAGACTCTTGAGCTAAAAAGTAATGCATCCCGATTATGCCAGTTTGTATATGACGTACACGCACACCGATGCACATTTGAAGACAGACCGCAATTAATTTCCTATAACTGGAAATATTCTTCACACTCACACATAAATACTCTTTTGTAGTGTTTCAGTAGTTTGACAGCGAGATACCGTCTGCTGTTAGTTTTATTTTATTAGTCGGTGACTGCAGTACTTCAGTCAATAAATAAAAAGTAACAGATCGAGTACTACGAGATCCGGCATAAGAAATATTAGCCTCATCTGTAATTTTATTAGGATAAGAAATAAATGATAGGAAACATTCACATTTCATAATAATGATGATAGTGATGACTTTGGGTACACTGTTTACCAACAAACAAATTAATAATAAGGTATAAATCGAGTCATTTCACACCGAATAATAATTAAATTAACTTGTTCTTATAAAATTACCTAAAAATACGAGTAAAAGTTTTCATAAACTCGGAACAATAATTTTGAATAACATTTTATAAAAAATAAAACATAATTTAAAAATAATAATATTAAAAAAACGAGTCGATCTGTCGAATCGACCTCCTCCTTTTTTTGAAGTCGGTTAAAATTAATAAATTGCCATTCTACATTCATTTCTAATTATTATGGCTTTAATTTGGCTCTAAAATCTGTCTAATTGAATTGCATCAATTTCATAAAACTGCATCAGAATACAGCACAAGTATAATTAGAACACTGCTCAAATAATCGTTTATTGGATGACGTCGGAGTGTTTCGCGTTTAGATTTGTCCTTAATTAAATTGGAACGATTTGTCTGTTAGTCTGAGCAATTAATTTTGTAGCTACTGTAAGGAAATACCAATATTATACGTACTTGTTACTGTTACACGTACTTACGTGAATAACTATGAGTTAGGATTATTTTAAAATCTTACTGAGTAAAAAACCGGGGTCTGAAACCATGTGGCACGTCTAGTCTTTTTCTACAATCGCAAACGATTCAAAAATTAAAAATTGTATAGGAATGACATTTGTTGTCACGTGATCAAGTTGTCGATCGAAAGTCTCATCCCCATACATTTTTTAAGTTATCGAAGCGTTAGCGTTTGTAGAAACACAATCAACGTACCCCGTGGCTACAGGCCCAGGTTTTATTTCTTCTTGGTCAGTATGAATTCCTAGCCAGGAGTTGGTAAGGTGGTGGTACACTCGAAGAGCACTGTATTAGGTCATCGGTCCCAAATATTATCATTAAAATCAGATATTGTTCATTAAAAAAGAAAGATGGCCGTTGGGATCCCAAGGTGCTGGAATAGCGGCCCCGCACCAGAAAGCGCAGTGTTGGTCGACCCCCCACCAGATGGACTGACGACATCAAGCCAGTCTATCTAGTCAATCGTGATGTTTGGAAGTCCCTACAAAAGGCCTATATCCTGCAGTGGACGTCTATCGGCTGATATGATGATGACGATTCATGATGTTGATGATGATTGTTCATTAAATAGCTATTATCACCTTGCGCTTTCACCCGCACTGGTCCATCACGGTGTCTCTAAGCTATATCCCCTCTCCAATAAAAATGAACACCTGACCTGGTCTTTAGTAATAAGTTACCAAAGTCTTATAAAAGTAAGAAACGCAAAAATAAATGTTGGAATAAGTAGATAAGTCTGTTATTATGAAACATTTCTGAACTTGCGACCTCGTTATCTCATAATAAACTATACGCATAACTACTTCCTCGATTTGACACCAAACGTCCAGATAAAAAGCGAATATTGTGTATTTCATAATGTTGAAACGTCGCCAACCTTCTGTCCTTGGTCATTAATCTTATGGACAGAGGGACGAGACGCGTTTGTCACTAAAAATAATAAAAAGAAAGAAAAAAAGATCCCTTTGCTGAATTCGTCTTATTATAAACGTGGACGGAGTTAGGGCAAATAGATTCTGTAACGTTTAGATGTTTAAAATACACATTTTTCTAACTTTCTTATTATTATTCCCAAACAAAAATTTCCTTATAAGAGAATAGTGTTACTCAAATTATCTTTTCTCTATTTTCAGACTGTAAATTCACCGCCTGTTCCTCATCGAGACATCACGGGGGCAAATACAACAACTTACCGGCCGTATAACGAAGAATACACTTCCGTCCAACGACATTTAGACAGACCACTTCAACAAGAAATAGAAGTCGAACGCTCTAAAAAGGACAAAAAATGGTCTATCGGAAAACTCTTTAGAAGGAAAAAGAAAGAAGACGAAAGTGGTTCGTCGTCACAAAGTGAAGATGGCGGTACTAATCGATCACCGTCTAAAAGAAAAAGTAAAAAGAAAAAGCGATCCCCAGCAGTTAACAACTTTGATCACATAGTGGTCAGGGATACAAGACGAGCTCAAAGCTTAGCTAACCCGAACATCTACGATCTGAACGATGATGGTGTCTTGTCCGATCCTTCGGCTGGCTTTCTCAATTATAAAGCTAATAGCCAGGAAGTATATGTACCAAAAGAAGCCATCCAGATTAAAGATGGGACGTCTCATGTGGGAAAAGGGATTTTAGAGACACCTTCGCGTAAAAAAAGGAAAAGTAGGTTAAAAGCTCGAGTTGAGGCCCTGAGAAATAGCATGAAAGGAGACTCCAGCAGTGAAGACGAGTCTTTAAAATCATCTTCAAATTCATCTTCTATGATTCGATTCCGAAGTGATGACTCATTGATGAGGTCTCGAGACAGTTCTTTAAACAAAAGATCTAGAAATGCTCGAAATGAAAGATATATTAAAAGGTTGTCTCGCGACGATGAAAACCAATTGAACAAAGAAGCTGAATTATTACAGCAAGGCTATACAAAAGCTGAAGTTGAAATGTTAACAAGAACACCAACAAGTCAAAGTAGTGGTTACGGTACATGCAAACGTGAAACTGGAAATAATATAGCGTCAGACCAAGTAATTGTAAATGAAACAAATAGACGTCCCATGAAATCAGAGTCAATATCATCGTTCCCATCAACGCAAAGCTACCCTTCATCAATTAATTTTAATGCCAAAGTAAATAATGAACGTATCAACTATGCTATTCAATATTCAAGTAACAACGTAAATCGAGGAACGCATCATGGTAATAACATTAGAGAAGGAAGTGTTTCAAGTCAATATGAAAATCCAGAAAGTATAATATGTGTGAAGTTTCCTTTGGGAAATGTACCAAAAAAAGAGGAAAAAGCTCCTCCTGTGCCACCTCCACGTGATATGCATCGGAAAGTGGTAACGCCTGTATCGATGCTCTATGAAAACAATCCTTTGATAACAGATAGAATGATTAATAATAATTCAAGCGTAAAATATGGTGTACCCAATAATGATTTTGAAAGAATAATGAGGAGGAGTCAGGAAAGATTTATCAATTATGGAACCAATGGACTACGTCGACCAATATCGACTTCAGAAGACCATATAGCAATGCAAGATAATGAATATATTCAAAATTTTATGATTAAAAATGAGCAACCACGGAGACCTGCATCTGTGTCAGCTGAACCAAAGCATTATGGACATTTTGTAAATAATACCCCGCTAAGAAAATCTGTAGACCAAGGTTACCTGATAAAGCCAGAGCCTGTGCAACTAAGGCAGGACTATTTATATTATGCTGATGATAGCCCAAGGTCTCGTAGGCCTATTAGTATTAAAACTAGTCAAAATGGTTACCAAAACCAATATTTAAGTGACTCACAAGTTTCTGCAGATCTCAGTAATAAAACTTATCAGAGACCAAGAAATGCATCTGAATTTTGGAAAAAAATTGATGATGCTGAAAAACAAAAACGACAACAAAATATTTTTGCTCACTCTAGGAGTAAAAGTGAATTTACCGGACCTATACAGTCAAAAAGGTTATACCCAGAATCTAAGAACTCTATATGGAATAAGACCCAAGATGGCAATGAAGGTGCTGATACATCGAACAAAATAAAGTCAATTGATACTATTGACGGTGCTAAAGTATGGAAAGCAACAACAGAGTACAAACGATCTACTACTATAGACCCAAAACCTACAATTTCACCAACAAAAACTCATGCAAGGCATAAATCGGACACTTATATATCCAGTAATAATTTGGCTTCTGATGAAGATAAATCTTCAGAGAGGCGAAAATCAACAAATCTAGATGATGCGCTAAATGAGTTAGAAGCAATATATAACAGTTTGGGTTTGGGAGATGAAGACCTTTTAGACAGAGCTGAACGCCGAGAATTGATGACACCCAAATTCAATGAGCAGTTCAACGACTGGAATGGAAATGACGATATCCAATTACGAAGTCAACCATCTACTCCACTGCGACGTATATCGAGAAGATCAACTTTACCTGATAAATTGCAAGATGATATGGCATTCCGAAGAATGAACTCTTTTGGTAGCAAAGATAAGCCAAACATTAAAGATACCCAAGCACAAATTAGCTACATGCTAGCGTCACCTGTATATGTTCCTTATACGTCAGATGATGATAGACAATCAGAACGCAATGAGCCTGATGTAGTCCATGATGATGTAGTGTACAGAAACATTAAGCAGACTAACAGTAGACTTAAAACTGTTGATCCACAACCACCTTTTGGTATTCCAGTGGGTCCTATATCTCCAGCACCTCAGAGTGATTATTTACATGCCACGCCTGAAAATAAAGGAAGATCTCGATTTATTCCAAAAAGGTCTCCGGATATCGTAGCCGATGATTTAGCTTACAGGAGTCTGAGAAAAGATAACAGACATTCATCCCTTTTTAATGGTGAACTAAATGGTTATGTAAATAATAATAGCTATACTGACTATCCATTTATGAAAGATTCTGCTGCTAATATTAAAAAGAAACGAGCAGTACGGTCTTTATCTGCAAATATATTTTCTATGATACAAAAAGAAATAGACGACGCCTTAAATATGAGCAAAATGTCCAATTTACAAAAAACGCATAGTAACAGTGATGTTATGCGAAGGTTACGAGATACATTTGAGAAAAATGACAATCAAAAGGACTCCTATCCACGGAACAAGGTAAAACAAAGGCACAATACTGTCAATTTGTTTGTCAACAGCACTCATACACCTTCACATCATTTTGCAAAAGATGATTCATTCATTCATAAAGATGATGTTTGTGTTGCTAAACCACCATCATGTGATAAGTCCAAAAGTTCATCTCCATCAAACCGATCACCACAAGCTTTTAAACGATCATCAAAAGACGAATTTCAACAGGTTCTTAGTATGCTTGCACAAGAAGCTATGGACACTAGTAATAAGCTAGGCGTTGCATTGGCTGAACTAGACAAAAATCGAAACAAGAATGAAAGTTCGGACATCCAGAGTAGGATATCAGACAGTCGATTGAGTTTTATGAATGAATTAAATTACAAAAATAAAGAGGATACACCTGAGTTTGATGAACATAAACCAAAACCGTTTGCAAAAAATAATAACCCATCAAACATAGCTGTAGATAATTCTGAAGAAAGTTTAAAAGGGAAAAATACTGCAGATAGTTTGTTAAAAATATCCGATCAACTTCATAAAGTTGAGGATCAATTAAAATACAGCTTTGAAAAAGAACTGAAACTTGAAGACGAAAGCTATAAGGTTGATAGTCATATAGATGATACTATGAAGGAGTTATCTACAGCAAAAATCATTACGGTATTACATGATGAAACCAGCATAAAGCCTGATGTTATACCATTAACAATCAATAACGATACCGAAGAGGTTGCGATGACAGATAAAATCAATCCTGAAATACCTCCGCTGCGTTATAATCCTCTCAATCCTTTTTTGAACACAGATGATGCATTGAAAGAACTCAACGAAATAAGAGCTTTTAAAGAATTGAAAGATGGAATATCGGATCTAATCGCAGGTATTACAGAGGTGAACGAAAAAATATTAGTACCAAAATCACCAAAAAAGGAACAAGGTTCTCTAAATAGCACAGAACCAGCTTTAAAACAAGTTAGCGAGAAATTAAATGAACTAACACAAAATAGTACTGCCACTGATATAACTAATAGAACATCTGCAAACCTCTCTATTTACGAAGATGACCTAGAAAATAAAAAGGATACAGCTGATTCAACCGAGTACAACTCTTCGGAAGAACTCGCGACAATATTCAAACTCGACTACAATGCACCACGTAACGAAGCAAGTCATAATAACAATGATAATAAAGAACGCAACGACTTGAATTCCCCGAAACTAGTAAACACGATGACTCAGCATTTGAGAAGGCTTTCCGTTGATGAAAGCACTAGTCAAAACAGTTCACTGCCAACTAACGTAGTCCCTTGGAGAGCTAAGAGGCAAAACAGTAATCCACAAAACGAAAAAAAAGGTACGTGTTCACTGATCATGCATGGTGTTCGGATTTCACTTTGATCATTTGCATCCCGCTTATTTGTGTTCGTTAATTATCTCGTTATTTGTTTTTTTTTTTTAATTTTCAATGCATTTGCAGGTGAACTAGTCCTTGATGTATTTAGAGAAAAAAATTAGCATCTATAATCAGACGTTGCTACAAAAATCTCAAAAATGGTTTAAGATGTTGCAACACTGTCTACCTACAAAATCTATTCGATATTTAGACTTATTATTAAAATAAACTTACAAATGTATTGAAAAATGCAGTAAATACCTTTTTGTGTGCATTGTTAACAACAATTATTCATAAAATGTGTCTATTATATCTCAAAGTGATTAAATTAATCACAACAGAAACCTTATCGAAGAATTAATAATTAAATGTCTGTCTATTCGTGATCTGATTTGCTAAACAATGATGAACTTTTTGACGGCCTCCGGGCCGCAGTGGTATGCGCGGTGGATTTAATGACGGAGGTCCTGGGTTCGATCCCCGGCTGGGCCGATTGAGGTTTTCTTAATTGGTCCAGGTCTAGCTGGTGGGAGGCTTCGGCCGTGGCTAATTACCACCCTACCGACAAAGACGTACCGAAAACCGATTTAGCGTTCCGGTACGATGTCGTGTAGAAACCGAAAGGAGTGTGGATTTTCATCCTCCTCCTAACAAGTTAGCCCGCTCGCCGCCCGCCCGCGAGATTGTAGTCAATGGCTAACTTGTAAAGAATTAAAAAAAAAAGAAAAAAAAACTAAGAGTCCACAATCCACAAATACAATGTAAAACTTTCGAGTTTTGTGAATAAAGGTTGTTAAGTTAACGCTACTGTATCAATAACGATTTGGAATGCAAAACTTTGACTTTATAGTTTGCGTTATTTTTATTGTTTTGGCAGGCGATAGTACGAAGTCAAAGCGCAATTGGCACGACTCTGGCACCTTGATGTTAGCTTGCTCGTACACCTTAATGTTCTCGCAGCACCTGGCAGACTTGGATTGGCTGACGCTGCTCGGCTTGCTGTTGGCAATGATCACAATTATCGCCATGCTTGTAATATGATGTCGAACGCTGGTGCTAAATCGGTTGTATGAATCTGCACACTACATTGACAGGTCCAGTAACTATTGGTCAACGCGCTATTCGCTAATGACATATATTTATTTGTCAAATTAAATGAACCTAAAAAACTAAATCCAGTTAATACACCTTTATGTAGTGTGTAGATAAAACATATTACAACCCATTTGGAATTGATATTACCTTGTAGCATACTTACTTATATTATTATTATTTTATAATATTTTATTTTATTAATGTGTAGAGATATAAAGCTAAGCTTAAATAAGTGAAGCACACGAGTAAGAAACATTCCAACATTAAGTAGTGAATAAAGAAAAAGTAATAAAAATTGCAAACTTTATTTTTCAAAAAATTATGTTCTAAAAATTTTCTTAAATGTTTTGTACCTATGTATAATAATGTTATCTGTCCTATAATGAAAATTATATTTCAATGAATACGAGTAAATATTATTACACCAATATTACAGCTGTGATTTTACGTTTGTAATTAAAAATATTATTATATATCATTGTGTGCCAAATACGAACGAAAAACTTGTACCTAATTGATGTTAATGATTGGTTTTTACTTTGCATGGAAAAGTGAATCAATGTTTGCATGTATTTTTATTACTGCATTTTAGAGCTGGTGGTATTTCAGCTTTATGTAAATCTTTAAATTAAACTGAATTGACGGTGTAAAAATAGAACAATAATTTTAACCGACTTCAAAAAAAGGAGGAGGTTATCAATTCGATTTATATCATCGATATAAATCGGTAGATGGGCCCCTCCATATTAAAGAACGCACAATTTTATGTCATTACCCAAAGACGTGAAGCACATCTTATCTTAGTACGTAACAAGCGCATGCTGTGTGTGACTTAAGAAAATATTTACTGTTTTTTCTAAAGTCCACTTAATCCCTTAATTATGCCTTCGTGTTCATTTTGGAAGTATAAAAACAACATGAATAAAGAGCCAATGACAATTCCGCGACGCTTTGAGGCCATCTAACGATCTAAGATCGATGAATTCGTTGGAATCTTTTTTTTTAGATTTGCTATTTCTACACCTATCAATTTAGTGTAGCGTTGAGATTTGTATAAACCGGAATTAGCACTAAATACCAATTTAAGTGGTTCAAGATTTTATTAATAAAAAAATGTGTGCTTTTTAATTTTATTAATAAATATCGATTGCTTCATCGATTTATTTTGGTTTTGTTTATTTTTATTAAAAGGAAGTAATTTTTAATTTAATATTAATATTTATTACAATGTTATGTAATTTTTATCAACACACATTGTTGTGATAACACCAGATAGTACTTAAGTTTTATTGAATTTAAAGGATTTGGCTGAACCTGATTCCTTGCTAAATTGTCAGTTTAAAAAAGTATAGTTAGTTTCCAACTTTGAAAAATTAAAGTTTGGAAACTACCTATATTTTGAATTGATTAAGCTGTTTATATTAATTAACCAAACTTCACACTGCAATAACTTAATATCAAGAGGTTAATCGATATAGTCCAACGAATTTCACTGTAGTAGAATATGAGAGGCGATGTGCATTTCTATTTCAATATTCTCTGCCATACATATTGGTCTAAAATCCGGCATTAGGAATATATACCTTCGTCTGCTATTCATTAGTAATAAGTAATAAATTATAGATAATGTTTACAGTGACATATTGCAAATAGGTTGACTAGACTAGACAAACACATTTTTTATACAAAATCTAGGAAACCATGACTAACCACAACTAGATCAAAGGCAACCTAATATATCTAAATTAAGCATAAAATAAGCTTTAATTTGACATATTACACGACTAAATAACGTTACATAAGTGTTTATATCTGGCAACCCCACAGTTGCAGTGTGAAAGCAGGCAACCTTTATTTTTTTCAATTCTTTTGGGTATATTCTATTAACTAGTGTGTATTTTTTGTAATTAACCCATGATCCCTCATTGGTTATTAAAAAAGAGGAGGAATAATAATAGGAAAAAGGAGATTAAATAAATTAAAAAATACATATCATTTAATACTATCTGGTAATTTAACTAGGCAATCTATGTGCAATGTGTTGATGTACATATTTTCTATCATTTATGTTTTATCCCAATTAAATAACAGATGAGGTTATATATTTCTTATGCTGGATCTTGTACTATATAGGGATTAATTTATTGGACATTTACAAAAAAAAAAAAATTAAATGTGTACCTATTTATTAACACTGTTTTCTAACTAAATAAGAAAGCATCGAAGCCTTACAGATTTGTAGATTATCTATCTATATACTATTGAATATATGATACATCTATTGAATACTATGATATATCTATTGAAGATAATTTCGTAATTGTTATCAATAGGTAGTATACTTTACATCTTATTAATTATTATGTATTTTTCTAGGTGAAAACTGAATGCCCTACTAACAGCTCTACCTGCCACTTTTAAGATTTACTTCGATATTATTTATAAGCAATTTTAATGAATATATACATAAGTAACTGTCGTACAGAAACTGTAAATATATACCCAGATTATTGTAAAAGTACTAGGATAATTACAATTTTATAAGACTTAAAGATTGTTATATAAAATATTTCATTCAAACGCCTAGAACTGCTAGAAGATAAGTATGTTCACTTAAATGCACATTTTTTTATTTATTTGCGAATATGTAGTTAAAACATTTAGGATTTTATAAAACTTTCGTGCTTTTACGAGTAGGTAAATCAGCGTTTTTATCACCACCCTTACTACGTACTACCCAGGTGCTAAGCGTCTTTTAGGTACAACTTAAAGTCATCATTATCAGTTTTTACAAGGCCCACAACTGTGCCTGGCCTCAGGATGCTATACATATGGAGCTTAGACCCACCATTTTGCAGAATTGTGCAAGCTATTCCGCATAAGTAGGTATATAAATGAGAAATGGATGACAATGTGAACAAACATGTCCTATAACTTTATTTATTGTATAGTAAGTAATTGGGAAAACAAAGAACAATCAATAAATTACCTAATAAGAGACACGGCTAAAACTCACGTCATACCGTCGGAGTTTGGCTGACTAGTTTCAAATCTATATGGGGCCCTTAGTCATGAGCTGGTTCTTGCAACGCGGCTGCTAGACAATTAATAAATTTTGGTTGATTACATAATTGACAATCAGGTATTATTAATTATTATTTTAAAATAGGTAAGCAAAATGTGGATTTGTATATTATATATTAGTTAAATATAGGTATTATTGATTGTATGAATTGTATATTATATTCGAAACTATTATGTTTTATTTGTATTGTAATGGACACTACATATTCGTACCATCTATCTACAAAATATTTTGTTATACCTTGATTTTTTTAATTATGATTTTGCGCTTTAGACGAGAACTATATCGCGGCATACATTTTACTTACTATTATATTGTTGTACCTATATGAAATGTAATTATATAAAACATACCTACTTATTTTTATGTAGAGGCTTCCAGTTATTATTATAAAGAGCGTTATTTATATTATGAAAAAAAGTTATGAATCAAATAAAATGTTTTCAGTTATTTTGGTGTTTGATTATATTATAAAGACCTACTACCTTTTTATTAAAAATAATTGACCAAATGTTAGATCATCATCATCATCATTATCAACCCACATTCGGCTCACGGCTGAGCTCGAGTCTACTCTCAGAATGAGAGGGGTTAGGCCTTAGTCCACCACGCTGGCCTAATGCGGATTGGCAGACTTTACACACGCAGATAATTAAGAAAATTCTGTGGTAGGTATGCAGGTTTCCTCACGATGTTTTTCCTTCACAGTTTGAGAAACGTGATATTTAATTTCTTAAAATGCACTCAACTGAAAAGTTGGAGATGCATGCCCCGGGCCGGATTCGACACACACCCACACTTGCTAACTTGTTAGGAGGGCTAACTTGTTAGGAGGAGGATGAAAATCCACACCCCTTTGGGTTTCTACACGGCATCGTACTGGAACGCTAAATCGCTTGGCGGTACGTCTTTGCCGGTAGGGTGGTAACTAGCCACGGCCGAAGCCTCCCACCAGCCAGACCTGAACAAATTAAGAAAATCTCAATCTGCCCAGCCGGGGATCGAACCCAGGACCTCCGTTTTGTAAATCCACCGCGCATACCACTGCGCCACGGAGGCCGTCAAAAAAAACCCTCCGGAATCGGAGGCAGAAGTCATACCCACTGGGCTATCACGACCACGGCACGGTTGGAACAGATACTTCCTCTGAATGTGGTCAATACAATGATATTTTAGCCTAGAGATGGACTAGTACATCAAAACAGAGTGACAAATGTGGAAAATTGACTTAATTTCATTTAGTCGCTTATTAAACAACGAACGTTATATTCGACCACTACTATAATATAGTATAAGTAAGTTGTAAAATTGGCTTGTAACAGACGTCTACCAATTATAAAACACCTCCCTGCTAAATTTCAAGTTTATAGCAAAATAAATGAAAGACTTTTATACAAACTTGTGAGAGCCTCTGGACCTTAATCCGGCCCTATCGCAGAATCCGTTCTTAGCAGATACCTACTAATTAAAGACTACCTCTCTGCCAATGTTGCCCCGCAGCATACATTATGTACGTTTCAATACTCACGCCTGAAATGCGCTACCGAGGACTGCCGAGGAGCAGCATTCCGTAAGCCGCGGCGTGCACACTGTAGGCGGCAGCGCACAGTGAAAGGTGCGCAGAATAGGTTGCGCACAAAAACGTAACGCTGTCATTCGTTCATCGAATTTTACTGCCCATATTTTTTCATACCGGATGCCATCGATCGTAGATTTATATCGATGCCGGAGGCTATGTATGAAAAATCGATTCTCACAAAATATAATAAATAAATTCTAGATTCCAAGGAATAAACTCCATTTTTGTCTCATTGAAATTGAATGATCTCGTCTCGGTAATTACAAATTTTAAAACTATGTGCCAACGCCATCTACCAAAAGAGACGAGAAGTAAATTGCCATCTAGTAGTGACTATTTAAACTAATGAAGAAACTTATACAGATTAGTACCTTATTTATCACTAGGTGGCGCTATGTTATTAGACCGTAACACACAATATTGGTTTAACAAATTATTAATCTACAACTTCATAAAAATAGAACTTTATTTTTGTGTGTATTAAAACAAAAATAATAATTATTTTAATATTTTTTGGCATTATTATAATATGCATATATATTATGCAAACTGGCAGCACCTCATTGGAGAGCGTACTGATGTGACATTGACACTTGACAATGACATTTGACGCTTGTCTTGTCTTTGCATTTGCAGAAAAACCGAAAACGGCTGATGGTTTCGTGTTGTGTCGCGTTGTGTAATTTGTTTGCGTCTAGATTTTATTATTTTTGAACTGACGATATTAAATATAAAATTTTATTACTGGTTATTTGTCAAACTAATTAATACCTGTTACTTATTTGTAGTGTTCCGTGTTTTACAGACTTTACTCCGTAAGATAACGCGTGTTTTTTTACCGTTGAGAATTCATAACATCGGTGATCGGTCTAGTTTGTTAATGTAACCTGCCTGCCCTGCGGTTTTTGAAAGGTAACGGTTTTGGGTTTTTATTTATTAATAATATCACGAATTTACGAAGTATAATAAAAACTTACACAAAGTACAAACTATCTAACTTTGTTTGTGTGAATCGTATTTTGGTTAGACAAACAGATTTATTGTTTACATTCGTTATCAAGCATTTTACTTAGTTTGCTGATTCATATGACCATGTGAATTTTTATGAAGCGTACCTAAAGGTAGCCTTTGAAGTTTTTAATTATTTATATTACGTATGTGCCTAATTCCACATACATTTAAATCACTTATTAAAATGACCTTTTAGGTATGAGTTTTATATATTCTATAAAAAGTACAATTTTATCAGATATCTTATTTAAAATGATATAATGTATGCAATTATAAAATTTTATAATTGCATACTTCAGATCAATTGAAATGCATCAAACTTCCAGTCTACCATTAACATGAGGCTAGGAGGCACATAGCTGTCTTCATCATTAATAACCCATATTCGGCTCACTGTTGAGCACAAATCTCCTCTCAGACTGAGAGGGATTAAGCTAAGAGTCCACCATGCTGTGCCAATGCGGATTGGCAGACATCACACATGTAGAAAATTAAGAATATTCTCAGGGATATAGTTTTTCTCACAATGTTTTTCCTTCACCCTTGAGACACAAGATATTTAATATCTTAAAATGCACATAACAGAAAAGTTGGAGGTTCATGTCTCAGGCAGGATTCGAATCTATACCCTCCAAATTGAAGGCAGAGGTATTATCCATTGGGCTATCACAGCTCTCTGTGCCATACATAGCATGCATATTGCATGTGCCATTCATACATAGCTGTGCAGTTTAAAAAACATAAATCCCAGTGGCATTATAATTATCTGTGCAGTTTGGTGTGTTGCAATGTCAGAGAAGATTATAGTCTGGCAAGTTTGTTGATGACACTCTCATGATATGCGGGCGACGGGGGGAAAAACGGGGTGTGAAATTGTACATGCGGGGAGGTGAGGTGCATCAGTCATGGGTTTTTCATTCATTGCTACATGTCCCCTGGCACGCGCGGACCATCAGGAGTGTTACAAATGAAGTTGCCAAGCTATAGAAATTTGGCACATATCACACCTATATTGAAAAGCCTCATTGCCTCATTACTAAGTCCATCAACTTGCAGTCTAAGAGGGTTGCTACCATAACCATTTCAATGCAATGAACCATTAAAAATATGCTGATGATAATAATTCTTCTTGTTAAGTACTTTATTATTTGGTCTGTCCTTTTTCTTTTTATACCACTCTGAACTTGCTAATTTGATCCATCTATTAGTGGATTGAATCTATTAGTTAGTTTTGTTTTATAGTCCCAGAAAATTCTTATCTTAAATCTTAAGTTTCAAATCTCATCTTACAAATAGGTACATTTGGTTAATTTACAAATCATCTGGCCTGGGCAATTTACAATGTAGATGAATTGTAAATTGCCCAGACCAGATGGTCTGGTGACTTCTGACTTGGCTAAATGCCATGCTACTGGCACAAACATTTGAATCAAGTGATTGATTCATTCATTCTTATTTTGGTATTCTCCCCAAAAACTTACTCTACATTAACTCTAAAACTGGAGTTTCTGCAGGATTCCATTCATTGCTTTGAATTTACTTACTACATAAGTATTCTATTTAAAATTTATAAGTATTCCATTATATTATACCTCATGACACTATAGGTACAAAGTACACATGCCAACTGGTATGAATTGTGACCAAGACAATGATTGGCAGTTTATGTCAGGTCTGGAGTGATCCATAGAATAATTTGTTTAGCATGATATAAATTCAGTTCATCCTGGAACTCTAGATAAACTAAGAACTGTCTAACCAATTATTAGTAAGGCAGTACATTCTATATTAGTACTAACTATAAAGAGGGAACAATATTTTGTATGTACTCATAGCCAATAGACTCCATGACTACTGGACCAATTTACCAACCAATTTTATCTATATATACTCATTGCTACAATATCAGTGATTAGTTAGCTATATTTTATGAACATATTCCCAATAGAAGCAGAACTTTGCTGGTGAAACCACTAAGTCTGAAGTTACAAAATTAAATAGCATACCTACTTAAACTAATAATCATAGAGACCCCTAATGTCTAACAGTTATTTACTCGAGACATAAGCCACATCTGTGACTATATGAGCGTAAGAGCTATGCTAATTGTCCTCACCGATATGCACACGCAATGCAATATAATTTTTACACACTATCTACGTGTTATAAATCCATGATAGCATAACAATTATTTACTTAAATTTATAATATAATGTGTTTAGTATTGAGTACATCAACAAAAACAATTGTCACTTCAGTTAAAGGGGAAGACATAAATCAGAACCATCATCTTATTGGGCCAAGGTGTATGCTATTTTTAGAGTCTATTCATAGCATCTTCCGGTACCAAAGTAGTTGACCACTTTTATCTTATCTTTGTTAAGTACATTGATAGTATACTAAATGATAATAATGTATTTCTGTAACTTGCAAATTAAAACTACTGTTTCATTGAAATGTAGGTTATTTAATATTTATTATAATCTGTTAGGTCTTTGCTGTTTGGAATCCTAATAAATGCTAAAAAAAACTGTTCAATCTTCTTTAAAAACAAACATGCCCACTAAAAAATTAAAAACTACATGGAATGTGCTATCTGATAATTTTGAAGGTCCCTGGAAGGAAGGAAATTATATTCAGATATGAATATCCTCTATATTAATATCTGAATATAGTTTGCATACTGAATATTTCTCTTGATATTTGTAATGTCTGTGACTGAGTATGGTTTCTGGTGGTATCTGCAGCAGGATATCTGAATTTGGAAAGGAACACTCAATTGGGAAGTCTTAAATAAATATTTTAGTGGATAAATGTGTGTCAACATCGGCAAAGGTCAGGGTTTTTTTTGTCACTTTACCTTTTATGTCTTCTTTCTACCCAAAAACCAGGATTCACATGATAATCTTTCATAATTATCATCTGAATCCTGGTTTTTGGGTATGTGGATGGTGCATTAAAGGAGAGGTATAGAAGTCCTGCTTGAGTAAGCGTTGTTTAGATCCATGTGCAAAGACAGGTCTTGGTAGAGTGTGTTTAGTGAAACTGAAGATGGTATATTATGTTAAGGGCAACACCAATTTGTTCACATTTAACCCAGGCAAAATACAAGAGTGTGTGTTTGCTTGGCTCCTATTTTCCTGAACATAATATTTTTTAATTACATTGAGCTTTTGGGTATTAGCATCTCATCCAATCTCAACCTCAGGAAATGCATTGCCCAAGACAGAAGCTAAAAAATCATGGAGCGTTAATAAGATTGTCTTACGAGTATATCAAAGAATTTATAAGCCCAGAGTACTGCAGTCACTATTGGTTTGGTTGTGCAAAATGTTATCGCCGTGCTAGATGGCTCAAGGTGATGAATCTGTCAAATCTTCTGTAACTAGATTACGTCAAACATTGGCACCCATTTGTCGATATCCAGGCGACTCGCTCGAGACGTTTTCTTTAGCTTAGAGTTTAGACCTTCCTAATCAAAATTGCTATGATGGTGAAGGCCCAGGCTTCAATGTTTCCAGCCACGTATGATTTGTGGACCATCAAATCAAAAGAGAAATAGAATCTTTTAGCCAACCGCGCTTCAGAGCAGTGAACCTTGGCATTGCTTCCCATCAGTTATAATGATTAAAAGTGGATCGTGACTTATAAGTAACAAGTACCTTCTTCACTTATTGTTAATAAGTGATTAATAACACACACGATTGCAACAGTGTGTGCAATAATCATAACAACTAACAGACCGTGAACAACCATCACTGTATTTCTGTGCCAAGCAATAATTGCTGTTTCCGTTAATGTCTTAGTTTCTAAACACAATGCTGTTTAAATTGAATATAACTTACCAAACCTTAAAGCCTCAATAGCTCAGATTCAGGCACAAATATGTACCGCTAATCAATCGGGGTAACTTAATATTACATCAGCCGATTTACGTATGCTGCAGGACTATGGCCTTCTATAAGGACTTCCAAACTGTCTGCGGACTTCCAAAATGTCTGCTGTTCAGATTCGACTAACACTACGCATTCCAATCCGATTCCAGCACCTTGGGAACCCAAAGTCTACCAGCTCTTCGAACTATATGCCTCGCGCAATCACTTTAGCCCGGCGAGTCGTTAAGCTTATGTCGGTCACTGGTTCTTCTGCCACTTATTTCTGATTCGATCGCTCAGAGATACTCCGTGCATAGCTCCTTCCATCGTTCGCTACTTGACTCTGATTATTAGGCCATGGTAAGCTATGTATCTGTATTCGATTCGGTATTTCTGCAGTGACCTTAGCACGGCCCAAGTTTCCACCAGATGTAAGGCTTTCTCTCAGCCCACAAACGCTAAGCAGAATGGCTGGTTATTTCTCCTCTACCTTTTCTTCGATCTTCTGTTCTTCTCTGATTCTCTGTGTATATTATGTGGATATGTTAAATGTTGCCAGGTCGAGTTGTTGGGATTGGCAGCGGTATCTCTTCCGTAGATTCTTAACAACCCTTGCTCCTCCGTTACGTAAAATATATTACGTACGTCAGGTTTCATAACAATTTCAGTATGGTTTTTTTAATTAAATTAAAATTTAAAATTAAATTGTTAGTGAATAACATAAAACCTTGAGAAAATATTTCGGGCTTCACCATTGCTGACCATTGTTCTTAAATGATTTCAATCGTGTTGTTAAATATAAATATAATTTTCGCAGTTAACGAAAAATAACTGACAAGATTCTTAAAACTGACCATTGTTCTGTCTGTCTTTGTCAATTGTCCTCTATTTAATTGTCCTTATATAATGAAAGGTTAAAAGTTATCAGACAGTCTGTCTATCATGACCACTTTTAAGAAGCTTATCGTTGTATCACTCGGACTAAATATAATTTCTATAGTCCGTTAAAGAGAAGCCTATTTATAGATAATGTCTTGTACAGCCATTCTTTAGATCATTCATATTATTCATATTATATTACTTTCATTCCTTGAAATTTACGGTTTGAAGGTATACATTTACTAGTTACTGTAAATTTTCCCGAGTGTTCCAAATATTCACAATTCAGGTGTACTTACTCGAAATTCATCTTATAATTATTTATACTTTGCGTCGTACAAAATAAGGTCTAACGCACAATACAAAATATAAACTTATTTTTTGAGAAAAATAGGTGAGTTCTTCCGCGAGAAAACTTTGAACTTCGACATTCTTCATTATAATGTACCTACTCGTAGAGCCTTGATAGCCCAGTGGATATGACCACTGCCTCCGATTCTGGAGGGTGTGTGAGGGTGGGTGTGGTCTCGTTACTTTAATTTTGAGTTTTCGACTTTACCTAGATCATCATGAAACATATCGTGACGTTTCAAAAGTGCTTGTAAACCAAGGCGATTAAATTAATATTGAATTTGAATTAATAGAAATTCCTGCCTTAGACCTATGTCAATGCACATTGCGGAGAGTAGAAATTCATTCTAGATTCTAGGAATAATTGCGGGTACGTTCTTGAGTTCACGGCAGCAATAATACATCATATAATTAGATTCGACACCGGCGCAAGTAATCTAGCACTGCGCTGACCAACCCGCATGCCCAGCTTTGTCAGTACTGGGCAAAACTTTGTATGGACGGCACGTGATGTTTGGAAGTCCTTACAAAAGGCCTATGTCCGGCAGTGGACGTCCATCGGCTGATATGATGATAATGATGATAATTAGATTAGGTAACAATACTGATTCGGACATAATTATGAAGTTTCATTCCGTACTTGCAATTCTTTTAATCATATATCATAGAATACAAACGTTCACGCGTCTGTTTTCTCGTTATAATGTATTGTTTCTGTAATTGCGCCACGAAAGTAGGGTACAAGGCCGCAATTTGTATTGCCACCGTGGAGACGGAAGCCGGAGACATGGAAACGAGTGCTTATAAGTAGATGTCGCAGAAAGATTGTGGGTACAAAACGTCTAGCAAGTTTTCTATTGGCACAGTTCCAACTTCCCTGAAACTTTGTCCCTGGTGTCCTGTATTAATATGCTGATAAAGTTTGCTCATTTGCTTCTGGAAATTTTACAACAGGTTCATACCTGTACTGCAGTTGAGATTTGAAAAGATCGATATTTAAATTCAAGCTTGTTGTTAGCTTTATTCTTGTATCCAACTAATGTTATAAACGCGAAAGTTTGTATGGATGTTTGTTACTCTTTAACGCCGCAACTATTGAACTGATTTGGCTGAAATAGATTTTACTCTGGATTAACACATAGGCTACTTTCGTCCCGGAAAAATCCATGGTTCCCGAGGGATTTGTGAAAAACTAAATTTGAAATCGCGAGCATCCGCTAGTTTTAGATGGTCCTTTGGGGATACTAATGAATTTCGTCCGTTTGAAACTTCTGCTTTACTGTGGATAAAGCATAAACTAAGAATACGCCCATATCTGTGTCATAAATTTCGATTTGTTCTGGTTTTTTGGATGCCTTTGTTAAATATGCTGAATGCTTATTATAATTTATAACCTAATTATTATTAAGTGTAACTTTGATTGTTCATTTGTTATTTTCGTCTACAGCTAATAACTAATTCTGATTAATAATCTTATTTTCAAGTCTCAAAAATAAGTCGAGCTCCATTAAACAAGTTATGAATCATAGACACGATGACTTCTTTTAATTTTTCTAGAGAATATAAACCTAAGCGAACAGAAATAATTCATGACTGCTACTGTTAGTGGTTTCTTTAAATAAATGCTAATATATACCACCTTGGTTGGCTTGGTTGTTTTTGTGACGTAGGCGGCAAGTAAAATAACATAAGTTTAAAACTTTGTTATTTCAACGGATTCTTAACTTATTTAAAATTTTGATTTGAACTTCACGACCTCTGACTTTCTCGCATTCTTCTGTTTGGTGTGTATTTACATACAGCTTTGGTGTCGGTAAGTTTGAGTAAGTTTACTACGAGTATGTCTTAAGATATTTTTTAACTGGGTATGCAAAAATATCTCAAATTACCACTAAAATTAAGTCTTGCAACTCTTTACAAGTGAAACAAAAACATTGAGTCTAATC
This sequence comes from Bicyclus anynana, assembly GCF_947172395.1. Classification (NCBI taxonomy): domain Eukaryota; kingdom Metazoa; phylum Arthropoda; class Insecta; order Lepidoptera; family Nymphalidae; genus Bicyclus; species Bicyclus anynana. Next base: position 12,231,865 of record NC_069097.1, on the reverse strand, counting down.
ACATAGTCTTGAATCATTGCCATTTTTATGGCATGGCTTTACATATTGTCTATGTTAACATGTATAATAAACTCAATATTTTATGCATCGTTGTTATGGTTTTATGGCTAATTAAGTAGTTTTATAAAGATCATTTATTAACGATCAATAGGTAGTAATGAGATAGGATTGACTTATTCTGGTAAATTACAGCATTAGACATTACTTAAGATTATTAGTTTAAAAGTAATTTTAGAAGAGGTCAATGAGCCAAACACTGATTTGTGATTTTAGATTCGGAGGTGGGCGACGACAAATGAAACTTCACAGTCTTTGTTTGCTTTGCTATAATATGTTGTCAGTCTATTATGTTATTTACCAAGTAAAAGTTTATAATTTCAAATGATATTTATTATTTACTGTTATTTAATTTCTACTACATCTCTGTTTTCTGTTAGATTAATTGAAAATAACGGAGGAATCGGTTGAATTGATTTTTTTGTAGGCTTTGGTGTTAAGTTATTTATTTGAATGCAAATATTTGCTTGTTTTAGTTTATGAATGAGCATCATTTTGGTGAGAACCAAATTGGTATTCGTGACGTTTTACCATAGCGAAATTGTTTAATTATGGTAATCGATTGGCATTCAACATTTTATGGGAGAGAATATGCCAAGCACACCCATATACTTTCACCGGGTCCGAATTGCTTGGCTCCGACGTATTATGTGACCTTAACGAAGTTCTCCATAACTTCTGATTTCCGGCCTTTGAAACCATCAATATGGTATCGTGATGCATTTATTATTGGAACCATGAAGGAAATAAGGTTAGTTATAATTATATTCAGTCTGCACATTGAACTGCATTTAAATTAGTTACGCAACAACTAGTTAGTTAACTATTAAGTATATTTTGGTATTTGTTAGCACAATAATCTCTAGCTGCGTCTAAGCTTATGAAAAGCAATAACCACAGTTCAGTAGGTATCTCTGATTTCCAATCTCTATAATTGCATATAGATGGATGTGGTTTTGTAAGTAACAACAAGCTATTTTGCGTGTGTAAACTAAAGTAGCGTTAAGAAAGCAGAAACGTTTTTTTTAATGCTATCGATGTAAGAGTGGAAGATCAAAATCTGTTTACTAATAAACAGTTCCTTAGCAACAATTTACATCCAGATTATAATTTCAAAAATATGTAAGTATGTGATTATGAAAAATTGTTTTCACTCCTTCAGTTTCACATACAAACAAGGTTTTTTGTACGTGTACAAACACAAGCGAAGCCGTCATAAAATTAGAATATCTATACTTACTTATATTATATATCTTGATCTCATCTTTCTAGGCATGGTTTCTAAATTTCGAGATCAATGAGCCTCTTACACTGCGATTCCTAACAGTCTTAGTCCATCCGAGGCTTAAATAAACTTACCAACAAGTTGCGTAACGTACACTCTATATTATGTGCTATATATATAAACATGGCAATTTTGGCTTCATGTAATCCTTTTAGCACGCCTCATGTGCCTTACATGAGCAACAAATCCACTGTATTGGATAATTTCGATTCAAATTGGAAAATGTTTTCTCTTCATATTCATTGACTTCATTTTAAGTGATAAAATTGTGAGTGCCTACTGGACCTACTACAACCCTTCGTGGAAATCATAGACCTTTTTCTCCATTTTGATCTTTATTGTCAACCTATTAACATAAACATCAAATCAATTGAGAAATGTCATCTACCTACTATATGAAATCCACTAGTAGACACCGGATGACATTTGTTACTTACAGCCAGTTTCTTCATGTAAAGCTAAAGTAACCGTAAAAGTAGTAAAGAAGACTTTATTTTTCCGTGATTAAGACCGTCACTTTTGCTTTATGACGTTACTTTGACTGTTACTTACGATGAAGAAACTGGCCGTTAGAATCTTAATTTCATATAATATGTCAACTAGCAAGCTGATGTGGTTTGTCCATTAGGTTGTCTCGTAATAATTTTCAGTTGCTGAACCCTCAGACTTTAACATATACAATCTGCAATTGCACCTTTTTCTTCCGAGTCAGTGGTGTCCAGAACAGAACCGGCTCTCGCGTGACGTGTTCCATGAGCGACTAATGTGGCGCTTCGAGCCAGTAATGCTCTTCGCGCCGTCCGCACAGGTGCGTTCAGTGGACACCGACTCGTGTGCGAAGTTGCGAACTCTTGTGTATTCATATCACCCTGGTACTTTTCGCGACAACCCATACATGGATTGTGTTGTGCTTTGTGTATGCTAATTTCGGTTTCGGCACGAATCGAATATTCTCGAGGCTATTTATCTCTTAAAAAGGTAATATAAGTTTGCTCTTTTATTATATTTTACAGGTATATCTTGTTTTGTATTATTACTAGTGGACTCCTGTGCGTGGAATTCCTTGACAAATTGAACCTTAAATCACAATATACCTGGTCATATTATGCTGTCCCGGGCTTTTTTTCTCAAATGAAAAGAGGATCAATTCATAATAATAGGTACATGATTTTTGTGCAACTTCAACCGTTTAAGAAACACAACAACGGAAGCTCTCAAAAAATATAACTTCTTCCCGTTTTTGCAACATTATTCGTTTTTTATGTTCGTATAGTTATGTATAGTACGACTATACATAACTATACGTAACTTATATCTATACTAGTATTATAAAGAGGTACCTAAAGTTTGTAGGGGTTAATCTCTGTATCTACTGAATTAATTTTGAAAAGTCTTTCACTACTAGAAAGCCACGTAACTTGCCAGTTTCATAGGCTGTATTTTACCCCCTAGGCTAGGCTATATTTTGACGGGAACGGGAACTACGCGGAAGAAACTGCGAGGCGTCGGCTAGTCACACTAATATTATAAAAGCTTAAGTAATTAGTGTGTAGTGTGTATGTTTGTTCCTCCCTCATACGCTGCGACTGACGCGATTTGGCTGAAATTTGGCATGAAAATAGATTTTACTCTGGATTAACACATAAGCTACTTTTCATCCGGAAAAATCCATGGTTACCGCGAGATTTGTGAAGAACTGATATCCACGCGGACGAATTTGCGGACGTCCGCTAGTGTTATAATAAATGGACACAATCCAAATGGAATTCAGTACAAGAGATTTTTTTCTACTCTAACCATTAGTTCTTGAGATTAGCGCGTTCAACCAAACAAATTCTTCAGCTATATAATAATATAGTATAGACATTGTAAGTTATTTGAGGTGTTGCAATAATACCAGCTTGCAATCACTTATCGCTTTAACACCTATATGTTAAATCGAGTGAAAGTCGCAAAACTAACAAGTAATCGAGTTTTGAACAAGATATTATATTGTTCTTGTTTGACTGACTTTCTTTAGGTGTTGAAATTTTTAATCACGGATGTGTCTCGAAAATTTAGCACTTCTTAAATAATCATATCTAAAAAGACACCGACTATTTATAATACATTCCTGGGTCCAGATGTGATGAATGAACCGCATCATTCAATGTCCTAATTAGCATAATTTATTGAATAATAATATTATTTTTAGACTAGTTGATTGACAGTTGCATAAGTTGCATTACCAAGATAAGGGTATAACAAAGTACAAGAATCGTAATCTGCATGCTTTAAATGAATTAATCCTGAGTTCAAAACTGTAAACAGAATGTGGTCCTTGAATTATGCACATTCAATACCTCACAGCGCCTGGCCTACTTACTACATTAAAAAGGAACTCTGAATTCTAATTATTTTTGGGCCTAGTGGCAGTTTGTTACTGTGACGATCACGTTAACGTAAACGCGAATTTCTAAGGAATTGAACAACGCCATCTAGTGGCACTACTGCACAACTGTTTCAATTCCATATAAATACGCGTTTACGTTAACGCGATAGTAACAGTATGAAAACATTCAAAACTAAAAAAAAGGCACACATTTTGATTATAATAAAGAATTTTTTGTATTTTTTTTCTGTAACGTGATGAGCCCAAAGTGGTATGTTTCTTTTTTTTCTGTAACGTGCTGGGTCTCTTTTTTATTAGGTAATGGCTATTAACGTCGCGTTATCGTGGGCTATGATAAATTGTGCCGTTATATTAATCTAGGCATGACCTTAACGGTCATGAATATTTAAATATGGCTTAAACAGACATGTCCCGGCACTTTAAATAGCCCCGTGTCGACGAACTTGATTGTTGTTTAATGCACCCGTTTCTGTAGATAATCATTTTTATTGACATAATAAAAATTAACGGACTGCCGCGAAATTAAATCGGTTCATTAACTTTCGTGTACCAATAAGGAATTAATTAAGTAATGTAAGTGATCGTAATGTACTATCCAGAAACTGATAGGTACATTAAAAATTTTATGAACCTAATTACATACTTAATGCTAATTTAATTGATTTTTTAAATTTTATTCAATATAATATTAGATAACTACGACGCCCCGCGGTATTACGCGCGTAGTTTCTGTTTCTGTGAGAATACGGGGATAAAATATAGCCTATGACAGACACAAATAACGTGGCTTTCTAGTGGTAAAAGATTTTTTAAAATCGGTTCAGTAGATCCAGAGATATTACCCCCTAAAATACCACAAACTTTACCTCTTTATAATATTAGTATAGATTCGGAAGAATCTATTTAAATACGGTAACTATGTAGCCATTTAGTAATAGGCACGGGTAGTAAATTTCTAATTATCTTAATTTAATTCTCCATATTAAATATCACTAAAAGTTTGCTTTTAAATTGCTCAATGAAGCTTTTAACTAAATAAAACTTCTCCAAGGTTTCTCAGAATTTACAATCAAAACTTCATTTGAATTTTTATGCAAACAAAGGCTTGATAAAAGAACTCATTGGAATTCTGTATTTAACGCGTACACCGCATTGTTTTCTACATGGCATCGTACAGTAACGTCAAGACGCGGTAAACCTTTAACGTAGGGTGGTTAGCCTCTGTTACATCTATCCAGGAATCCTGAACAGTTATGTATACGACCTTAACTTCATAGCTGTTTAAGTACTATTTATCTTAGACATCTACCTTGAATCTGTCGTCTCTAGACTCTTAACAACTCTGATATTATTGAAAACTAGCTGTTCTTCATGGTTTCACCCGCATACATTCCGTTCCTGTGGGAATGTTGGTTCCCGACAGTGGCGTGCACTCGTTTGTAACCAAGGTAAGCTCTTTACGTAAAAATTGTACCTACAAAATATAAAATTCCTTATCCTATACAGGTTTGTACTGAATTATCAAGGTATGCAATGCATCTATGCATATATGAAGTGCACGTAACTGGTTATCGATTATCATCTATTCCAGATAACAATCTTATACCTTTGCTTGATTCATCCAGAACTGTTTGACCGTTCTTGAGTGATTTTTTGTTTGCTTTTGTTTTGAGTAGATCCCGTTCCCGTGGGAATGTGGGAAAGTAGCTGAAGTTCTATTCCAGATCTATCTCTGTGCTTAGTTTCATCCAGATCTGTTTGACCGTTCTCGAGTTATAAATCGTGTAATTTGTGTTTGTTATATGGAATTTTCTTCTCCTTCTACGGAAAAAATCTTCATCATTGTCAGGACTGTAGACAGCAAATATATGTTTGTGTTTATTTTACATCAAATACGAAAAACTTTGAAATAAAATCTTAAAATTGTTGTTTGTGTATGTATTCTTTGTTCTACGAGAATAGGTTAGTAATAATGTCCCTACCATGTGGTTATAACTACGTTGAAATTTGTTTTTAAATCAGTGTCACCAGTTTGTACGAACCTTGTTTGAATTATTAAATTACGTGTTATTCCATACTTGTGAAACAGTCGCGGTCGGACATTCTATTATGTCAATGAATCATTCGCTGCTGCGGTTATTATTTTAATTCCAATTCTTATTTTCATCATCGTAATTAACCTAATTAAAACAAAGTTCCTCACTTTCTGAGGAGATAAAAAGTCTAGATGTACATATGTAGGTGCAATATATAATTCAGCCTATTTTAACGGCCCACTCGGGACATGAAGCTTACCCATCACCCTGCACTAATGCGGGTTTTGGCTTAGGGTGATAATGTTAGAGTTTGTAATAATCTCCATTTCATATGACACGGCGTGAAGGTAATAAATCATATCCGGCCTTTTCCTGTTTTGTGGTTTTGTCTATTCGGTCAGCCGTCCAGCTAGTAAATCATAGTTTAACCATAGGCCTGGTGAAAACTATAATGTTCTTATAACGTGAACTGGACGGATTACTGGAGGGTGTTCAACTTATAAGAAAACTGAAATCATCGAAATGGATTGTGGAATGGGAAATGACGTAATTCGCAAAGCCAATGATCCAACCCTTCCTCGCCGTAACTCGTATCTAAGCGTGGGTTTCTGAATGATATCTGTCGAATATAACGGAGCTTTTACAATCACAAACGTTCATCATGTAAATATAGTTGCAAACTACAAAAACTACATACTCGTAAATCACAACGCTAATGATATATCTAACAATGTTCCTACAGCACTTATACTGCGAATATCACTAATAAAATTGATAATGCCAATGTAATTAGAGTCGTCGCCCAATCTCGCAATTGGCTGTAAAAACTGCAAATTACTGAACGTAGATACCGTTCTCCACATAGTAGTGTTTCGTCATTTTCGTTGCTTATGTTTCGTAAAAGACAAGGTGTCAAAGACATCTTTGTGACACTTAAAGATTTGTGTAGGAAAATGATAATAAATAAACATGAAACTTTATAAGAAACATTGTTTACTTCAATAAGGTCGCTGAGAAGGAAAGCAATTAACATTCAATTCTGAGAAGATCAATCAAAAGGTGATGCATACCCTTTAAAGTATAAAATTCCTCTTATAAAGAGAATATTGCCACAGTCGATAAAATCCGGTCCGACGTTACTTTTATTTACGTGATATACGACGCAGTGCGCTTATTACGCCAGTAAGGGCGTGCTCAAGATGGTACGAATATAGATATTCATGATGACACCATAAATATGGCGAAAGGTGACACCCATTACCCGTACATTAATGGTTTAAATATGTTTAAAAATATGCTTGAATTTACAATTTCAAAACTATATGGATTCATTCGTGTAGAAGTGAGACATTAACAGTAGATATAAAACTAAACTTTGAAATTCGATCGGTGAAGTTCAAACTGAAGTTAGCTAATTTAGAAAAGTTATCTTCTTCTCAGGTAAGACTCGTTAATTTAAATTAAAGTTGAAACCTGGAATACTTTCGCATACTGTCTATCTTAATATATAAAGAACCTTAAGAGTAAGTTTACATTTAAGAAGAAATTAAAAAGATATTTGCTTAGCAAACAGGAGGAATTACAGGATTATGTGGCGGAGTTTTCACTTCTTTAGTGAATGAAATTTCCTAGTAATCTTCATAGATTTCGTTATTTAGGTACATACTACAGTAGTTTTGTAAACTAGTTAATGCAAAAAAAAAACATTTTCTTTTTTCTTTTTGTTTTTATTTTTATTTTATTTCCTCATTTCATGTTTCAATTATTATACTCGTAGATTGTTAGATATAAGGCTTATCATTATTGTGTATGGGTGTGTGTGTTTTATTTATACCTTTTAATTTTATATTGTTGCTTAATTTGTTGAAACACTTTTATTTGTTTAGCGTAATCCTATTATTTAGCATATTAATTCAAGGTTGTTTGTTTTTAATTTAAAGGTAGGTATGTATATAGCATATTGTCACTGTGGCTATGTATATCCGTGGTGTCACCTGGATCGAGGTAGCAGCTGAAAATCAGCGCCGCTTGGCCAAGTACTTTGCTTGGTTTATGCGGCACAATGCTGAGCTGTTACCTTTTTTCAAGGTTGTGCCAAACATAACGAAGTGGTTTTTGATGCTTCAACTACTTTAGTTTTGATTTTCAATTGATCAGGTGGTTGAAGCATCAGACACAACAATAGTGCTTAATTAGGCATTGTGGTGTATGGCACAATTTTTTAAATAAATGTTTTTTCTTTCTTTCTTTCTTTCTAATAAAGATAAATTTGATATCGACTGCATCTATTTTACAGCTTATATAATGATGTTTTCAGTACAAACTTCTTTTTGCATTTAGCGCTTCTGATGGATCTAGTTTAGTACGTCTTTGCTGCGGTGAAACAAAACTTCAAATGAATTCCTTTGAAAGACCGTCACAAAAGGAAAAGCGTCCTGTGAACACACCGTCAGACTTATATATTGGCGTCCAAGATTCAAGATTGCAACAAAGGACAATGCAGCATAAAAATCACATCTTGCGCTTTACTGCGCTCCATAAAATAACAACGGTACATTTTTCAAAAGATGAGATTGTATTGTCATTTTCTTGTTTAAGGTTTACCTTTGAAGCAATATATGATTAAAAGCGCCATACTCATTTTCGTGTGTTAAAATATATGCCAGAAAAGGAACATAATACTAAAATATCGTTGAATAATAAATTGTATCTAATCTGAAAATTATATAAATATATAGTTAATATACTAATAATAAAATAACAGACACAATATGACACAATGATGGATAGTTTTTGGTTTTTTCTCCATCTAAAATTTCTTTTAGGTAGGGAAAAATTCTAAAAGTCCCATCCATTTATGTCTCGTCCATAGTTAATCGAATGCGATAAACATCTATGTTTAGTTGTAAGTCGTAAGTAGCAAGTAGCCATAACTCTAAAAAATACGTTTAGGCCCTAATGTCTTGACCAATAGTGATTTGTATTTCCTCGGTGAGTAATTGCCATCGATTTTGCGGATTGGCGAAATAGTGGCAGTAGGTATTTATCCAGTTTTTTGTGAACTCGTACCCGCATAAAGGATTTATCGGCTTTCAGTGGCCGCTCTTGAAACTTTTAAGTATTCCACTTTACCGTTTTCCTCAAAGAGGAGAAATAATTTCTCGGTAAATTGAAACCACTTTCCATTGATGAAGCACGTACTCGTTTCCTGTTTATACTCGGAGATTGTTTATCTCTAGGTATATTTTGAGGAATAAAATTCGTATTGAATTCAGAATAATATATGTATTTAAAAACGTTCGGCTATATCACCATCATCATTAACAACCCATTTTCGGCTTACTGAGTACGAGTCTCGTTTCAATAAAGAGGGGTTAGGCCAATAGTCTACCATGGCCCAATGCGGATTGGCAAACTTCACACATGTAGAGAATCAAGAAAATTCTCAGGTACGCAGGTTTCCTCACGATGTTTTTCCTTCACCGTTTGTGACACTTGATATTTAATTTCTTATTTCGGCATACATAATTACAAAATAGTTTAACGTTGCTTTTTGTATTAACTAAAAGTTATTAACACATTTTGTTATACACGATGACGTTTCCGGTTTGATAATCATAGAGACCTTAATATGTCGATTCAACTAACATATTGAGCTTACTGGTTTGCCTTACCATGTTTAGAGGTCAATGTCAGACGTTCTCGACTGCTCACGATTGTCTGTTACTAAACATGCTTGTTAAGTTTTTAAGTACCATGTCTAATTTCTATATATAGAGACGAATATCTTTTGCAATCCATGGATTCACCGTGCGGGTGCCGGGTCCATCGTGTGGTAGAGAGAAACGCGCGGATCCGAGCGGATCCCTGACAGTGACCGATGGTGTAGGGTTAAGGACGTCCTTGTTAGTTAACTAACACTCCCTTCTCCGCTCATGTTGTTCTCCCTGCCCAGCCAAATTTGTTAAGATCATACCCTTTGTAATATATATAACTTTCTGCAGTTCTAGAGAGGCCAAGGTCTTTAAGCAAGTCATAGAGAGATTTTGATGGTTATCCTCTCGCATCTATTTCTACGGCGTATATACTAACCACATAGCCGTTTTTAGTTAGTTCATTTGTTAGGTAGTAATTATCATTCACTTTTATACTGTAGTCCTTCGGAATTTTAGTCTGCCTATGATCTACGGCAAGTTCTAAGTTTTGTTTGTCTAAAAAAATGGAAAATGTTTATTCAGGAAAACAAGGAATATATCTTATGTATAAGAACGTAAATAACGAAGCTATACATATCGTCATACGTCACCTTATCGATGGCCGTTACTGGAATATTGTATCGATACTTCACTTATCATGTGCGCTTATGTCGTCTCGTTGAAAATTGCCTGTCCAACTAGTAAAGTAGTTGGAAGTTTACCAACACAATTCTCCGTGAGACATGTCTCTACATGTATCCAACTTAATCTATTATTTCGATGTGTCATTTCTGTTTGTTTATAAAAATAATGCGTCATTCATAATATTTAGGTCACGTTAATAAAATAGTGTGTTATATGCTAGACATTCAGTTAAACTATAAGAGGGCTATTACTGATGTTTTTCAGAGAATACCTCAAGCAGTTCTCGTATTTCTCTACATAACATTCTCGTATTATGCGTATTTAAATCTAAATTTTCTTGCAATATGTTTTTTGGTACCAGGAAGTTTGGTATAATTACTTGAAATGTAGAGTTTTTATATATTATCATGTAATTCATTAAAACGTCTATAAAAAGAAATCACTAATTGGCTGAGTAAATCAGACAACTTCCTTATTTTATAACTCATCATTTTAAATAACAACGATAAAAATGAATGTAACAAGTCATAATATAAGTTTTTAATTTACTTTTTACGTATCATTTATCTGTATTCAAGCACTTGACGTGCATTTCCAATCAGCCAAATAGATTTGAACAAGAAAGGGTGATTCATCCACTGCATCAGCTTTTGTGGATTGTGTTAATTTGCGTGCATGACATTTTGTTGGATGACGTAAAGTGACATTGAAATCTTCTGAGAATATGATAAATACTCCTTGTAACGAAGCAGCAATTTATTTAAAGTGGTTTCAGCTAATGTTAATAGGTATTTAAAAATAATTTGAAGAACCAATGGAGATTGATGACATTAGGCAATAGATTATATAGCGTTAGTTCTTTGTTTTAATAGATCGTAAATACATGATCTTAAAATGGTGCTGGTCTCGTGTCATGAAACTGTGGAATCACTTGATTACATCAAAGTACACTAATATATAATGAAATTTTAAAATAATAAAAAAATAAAAAGTAGCCCATGTTCTACTCTATGGTCCATTTTATTTCTATGTCTATAACAAAAAGCGACAGAATTTAACGTAATTATAATATTAGTATCGATACTGTCGTTTACTTTAGCGTATTGAAAAGAAACTGTTCTGTTCATAACTTCATCGCCATTGATGAATATTTTACAAAGCAGATTAACACGATTGCTATGCCAATTATCTACAAGTGGCCTAGTGCCCTGGTGAATAAAAGTCATTATCATAACGGCCCCGTTGGTCATGGCGGTCTGCAAATTAATATTAATAGTTTGTTCCTGTGTGTAAATTATGGAAATCTACACAATGAGATCCTGACTACAGGATCTCTTAACTATTTTGCAGGATTACAAAGGTGAGAAAGAAACAACTATTTCGGATTTTTACAGCGGAGTGTCCGTTATAATTGAATTTTCACTATATATACAGACTTGTCATAGACAATATAAATAAAGCTATATAAAATAGTAAAGTTCACAGATAATGTATTGATTATAAGGTCAAGTCCGCACTATCATATTATAGGCCTCGACCGCACTATGAACAAGCCACATTTTGGCGTTAACACTGTGTTTTAATATTTACGTTAGGACAAAGCAGACCCACTGTCTCTATTGCTGATTTCATCAAGTATGTCTTATAAATACCAACTAAGTATATATTAATTAAATATAAGTATATATATACTCTTACTCGTAGTATACACTTTGTATAGAATTTAAATCAATGTTATATCTTAACTTGAGTAATAAGATTAGCTTTAGATGTAGGAAAAACGTTTACGCATATATACTCGTAGTCCCATTTTCATTAGCTACCACAGTTTGTTGTAATGTTACCTAGATTTTTGGTTTAGATCGTACTGACTCTAAGAATAGTTAGTAATTTCCATTGTTTTCTAATCTATACTTATATTATAAAGCTGAAGTTTGTTTGTTTGTTTGATTGAACGCGCTTATCTCGGGAACTACTGGTCAGATTTGAAAAATTTTTCAGGGTTAGATAGCCCATTTATCGAGGAAGGCTATAATATAATATTATCCCCGTATTTCTACGCGAACAGGAACCACGCGTGTGAAACCGCGCTGCGTCAACTAGTCCTTTATACTCGAGGAGCTTTACAATTAAATGAAATATTTTATATGCCTACTTGTAAACAAAGAAAGTTCCCACACAACATCGCTAAACAAGTTTGCGTAAGTTGATAGAAACGGTCGTTTGGATGGTCACGTTGTCTGTTTGCATACTTGCTGTGTTAATATTTACTTGAAGCGTTATCTGATACATAATAACATTTGTTACGGGCCGAGATCAACTTTTATAGATTATTATTCGCGGAAGATCGTTTGTGTCACATATTGATTGAATATGTAATTCCTTGAGTGTATGTGGAAAACAAACTCAAGTTTGCTTTATCTTTAGCAAACATTAAATTACTTAGGTCCACAATGCTTATTTGTGTCTATCTTATATGTACTTTAATTAAAACTACAATGTATAATCATTTGTAGAAGAAGTTTTTATGTATAGTAGGTTAAATAGGGTTCACAAGATCTTTGACTAGGGTAGGGTGGAGTTGACGACCTGTTTGTCAACATAAATACCCTGAAATAAATACCCTTATATATAATTTATAATATATAAAATATAATAAATAAATATAATATATATAATATATTTTATTAAAATCATTAATAAATACCCTGGGTTCGATACTCATCTCGGGTTTGTTCAAACGTGTACCTTTTCCAATGAAGTCCGCTACCATCTTAGATTGCATTGTCACTTAACATAAGGGGAGATTGCAGTCAAAAGCAAACTCCCTCTCCACTTCTGTTCCCCTCGCCCGATACACTTTTCGTAACGCATTGACCAACTTACTCCCCAAGTCTAGCTTGTGTAAAAAAGTTTGCTTCAAAATTATACATACACATTGTATAAAATTCAAAACTCCTTCTCCATACAGCGTCGTAATCATTTCACTGGATAGGCATTCATTTCTATGAAGTTCACGCCACTAAGCAGGTTAAGTCAAATCATGGAAACACAAACAAAAGGTGCGAGTTCTAATTCCGTAACTTCAGAGAACTGATAGAAATAGACGAAGACATTCCTATAATATTAAATAAATAAATAATAAATATACTTAAACAATACACATCACTATCTAGCCCCAAAGTAAGCATACAGAGTAGCTTGTGTTATGGGTACTATGATAGCTGATATTATAATATTCATATACAATTATATACTACATATAAATACTTATATAATGTATAAATACACACAGACACTGGAAAACACCCATGCTCATCACACAAATATTTTCCAGTTGTGGGAATCGAACCCACGGCCGTGGATGCAGAAAGCAGGGTCACTACCCACTGCGCCACGCGGCTGTCATATTAAACCAGGGAAATAATGTAGATTATGGTTGTCATTTCATTTTCGACGTAGACAAATGCCTCTACCCTTTCATATGAGATGTGTGGAAACCGCGCGGAACGTTCAGTATGTTAAACGCCTGCTTGTCAATTCACATGGGTTCCTACTCCCTTTGTACATTATGCGGATGAATTCATGGGCCTTTATTTTGCAAAAAATCATCAATCAAATATCTATACCGAATAAATGGATCCAGGAGTATATCGAAACGGATAAGTTACTTGCAAATTGATTAAACTGAAATACATTATTAGGAAATACTGAGTGCTGATTTATTAGTTCAATCTCAATAAATACGTCTCTATTTAACATTATATATTAACCTGTTTAATTATCGAGATAGCCGCATCATATGAGAACTCGACCTAGTATTTTGCCGGTGTATTCAAGGGTCTGTTCTGTCTGGCTGATTTGTGGCGTCATTAACTAATTAATTCATCAAAACTGTTTTTATATTTAGTTAAGCAAATTGTCTTCTTTGTCTAGCGGTTAGACTGTATGGCTTCATCACGAAGCTTCATCGTGTTTTCAAGTTTTGGGTCGGGCAAAGATATACACTTTTCCTTTTTCTTGAAAAATTGAAATGTGAATTCTCAGCCTGGATTTGTATATTAGCCAAGATAGAGCACGTTAGGCAGGTTAACATACTATGTTATTATCATTTAGGAATGTCTGATTTTCAAACCTAAGCCTGGCTATGCAATATACCTATTCTTGCCCAGTTTTGGACTGTTAAATAGCCTGATTATGCAAAATCTTCGTGGCAATCAAATAAAAGTTTATAACAGTCTTTAATGCGGATTATCTAATATCTTAATGTTACGGTTTCATTTAAATTGTTTGCGAATATTACTTTCCTCGTCGTGAGCCCGAGATCCTTTAGGGTGTGATTTGAATTTATTTCTGTATCGCCCCCGGAGCGGGATGTGGCGTGAATAATGATTTATGTATTGAGCTCGGAGTATAATGAAGTGTTATGTAACAAAAGGTTTTATTGTTTTTCACTACGCAGGTAATCTTAATCAACGCTTAGAAGGTTTGAGGAGTTATTTAAAGAAAAAAATATAATAACACTTTAGTTGAGAATAAAACCAAAATGCAAGGAATCACATAATCAACATTGAAAATATACATTTTATACTATTTTCAGTCAAAAATAGTTTAGATATTTAAGGTCCAAGAAATAATTCAAGAACACTGCCTTTTATTTATCTCTACCATCTTTTATTGCCTAAAAAAGACATTGTTTTTGGGGAAGTGAAAAAGACAACAAAACAATGTTAAGTAATTTATTAATTGAATGTCAAACAATTAGCACATTGCATTGCATTTCTTAATGTTCTATTTTATATTTCATCTAAGAATGAGTCACGTGCTAGTTAAAAATTGCGATGATTGAAAAGATTTTAGGTTTTCTATTATATTCTCAATTTCTATTGCCTACTCAAAAAACAATAGGATAACATGCCTCTAATGTCCACGACGCTTGAGATTTTGGCTTGTCTAAACTTTGCTAAGCTATTCAGACTTCTTTCACTGTTGACCTATTGATATTTGAAAAAGATATATTTTTGGGGCATCTGGTCTTGCCCCCCTTATAACTAACTGATAAAGCGGATGCGCAATCACGAATCACGATCATTGTTCTTGTTTTTGCGGTCATCCGCAAACAATGCCGCGAAATCAAGATAAAATATCTATGTCTTAAAATTTAGGTAAAAATCAATATATCACTTTGTTTATCGTACATTTTGAAAGAAAATTGAAGTGTTTTGGCTTTGCTAAAAATAAAATGGAATGAACGATAAGAAGTGTCAGTGGTCATCAAAATAATCCGCTTTATTTATAGATCTGAGAATATGAAATACGTTAAGTTAGGTCAGACCTCAATATTCGAACTTATTTATGTTCGTTTGCTACGAGTATATGTAGCATTTTAAATTATCAAATCTGTTTCCTTATGGAACATGGAGTATGGACATGTGGAATAGTGATATTTCAGCAGGCAAATTCTACTAAGAAGATTTGGGAAGATGTTAAGCAGACGATCTTCAAAAATTTTTTTTTATAATGATTGCTCAGTACTTAAGTACTAAATTGGAAGATTAACTTAATTGAACATTTTTTTTCATTTGTCTTAATGTTCTTAATCTCGTAGTCAAAGTAAAATTAAAAAAAAACAAAACAATTATTTGTAATGCTTGCTTTTGAAATTACCTAAAAAGTAGCTTTTGATAGCCCTATGACCATGGGTTCCAGTAGTGTAGCATCGGGCGTTAATTATTAATTTTTGATATTGTATTTCGCTTTACAAAAGGTCAGTGGATATTCAAGTTTTGAAACTGCTTTTTACATGTTTACAAGCAGCTGCCGATTGGTATTGCGCTTTTTGGAGTTAACTTTTATTAAGAGTAAATTATGAAGACATACAATAACAACATAAAATAACTGTGGCTCCAAAAACTCTAGCTCTATACTTATTGATTCTATACTTGTTGATTCATTATTTATCATTGGAGCATTGGTGGTGTCGTGTCAGCATTCCAGCATTACCACTAGCTCTTATTTCCGTAGCAATTCCATAATGTTTTGACATTTTGTATCCTGAGTATTTTGTAACATCGCAGGTTATTTTGTATAGTGATTTTGGACGTCATCGATTTCATTAACTCTATTCATGTTACTTACTGTTAGCAAATAGTTTAGCAAAAGGTTGTGGATAAGTCCTTTGTTTCTGTCCGCATGGTTGTTAATTTTCCACGTTGGTGTTTTGTTTATTCTTTACAAGGTAACCCTTGACCACCATCTCACCTGATGATATGTGATGATGCAATCTAAGATGGAAGCGGGCTATAGGAGTTGATAGAAGTAGGACGAAAATCCACACCCCTTTCGGTTTCTACACGACACCGTACCGGAACGCTAAAACGCTTGGTGGTACGTCTTTGGCGCTCCCACCAACCCTGGACCAATTAAGAAATCCTCAATCGGCCCAGGCAGGATAGAACCCAGGAACAGGTCTTTTAAATCCACCGTCTTGTAAATTCATGCTTTTAATTAAGAAATCAACTTTTTTTTTATTTCTAGATTCACGTGGAGTGTATCCTATAATAGATGAATCGAATTGAGCCGAGTGTAATACTGGTGCGGTGGCTCGAAAATATCGCTCTCTTTGTCTCATCTCAAGGAAAAGGACACCCTGACAACATCCTGGAAACAGATATTTGTAGATGAGACATACCAAATCAAGTTCCAGACATCGTGGAGTGTTTTATGTTATTCCATTATGTTGTCCCAACCTTAATGTAACATTTTCGCAATACTTGAATAAATACTCCCTTAATAAAAGGAGTGTATGAGAAACACTCATAAAACTAAAGTTTTTAGAAGGAATTGGAACAACAGAACAGTAAAATGTAACGAAGCAAAACTAAGTTATCGACATACGGCAACATAATCATTGCGTCGTCGAGACGTGTGAATCAGAGTGTGAGAGAGGCACGCGAAGACAAACTCGATAAAAACTCACGAGTTTATCGACTCGATGTATGTAATGTTTAGGGTTCTTTGTGTTTGAAAACCTTGGTAATGTGTAAACTCTCTGGCATTAGAGTCTTTTCTTCGTCGCACTGTTCATTACTGAAGGTCAAGTCCACGCTCCAGCTCATTTGTTGCTTCGTTTACAATTCCTCTTCATACTGTTCTGTCTTCTGTTTATCGACTCGATGTATGTAATGTTTAGAGTTTGTGTTTGAAAAACTTGGTAATCAGTAAACTCTCTGGCATTAGAGTCTTCTTCGTTACACTGTTCATTACTGAAGGTCGACTCCACAGTCCAGTTCATTTGTTGCTTCGTTTACAATTCCTCTTCATACTGTCCTGCCTTCTGCTTTTCTTATGGTTGTAAGAGCTTAACCCTTTAGTTAAGTGACTTCACCTGGTCAGATCAACGGCTAGATGATCGGACCACGTTGATATTGAAGTATTTCTTCTAGGTCGCACTCTTTATTATTGAAATTCGTGTCTGCAGTCCCTACGTTGCGTTGTTCACCTTCTCTATATTGTCCGGTTTTCAGATTTTCTTATGGATGTAAGAAGCAGTCGCGTAAGTGACTTAACCTGGTTTGGCCAACGGCTAGGTTATCGTTGTGCGGTCCTTTCCCCTCCACCTTGCTCATAACTATTATTAATGCTATAAGTATTGGAGTAAAGATAACAAAACCCATCACTGGCCGCTTATTTACCCCATATTCGGCTCACAGCTGAGCTCGAGTCTCCTCTCAGAATGAGAGGGGTTAGGCCAAATAATTCGATCCTACAGCTACACGCCCCAGAATCGCGGAGGCAAAGGTCAAATCCACTGGACTATCATGTATCCAGTACGTGTACAGTATATACAGCAAAATCGTTGGCATTAACCATTGTTACAGTAGCAGCCTTAACTACTCGTAGTTAACAGTTTTGTACTGTCTTCTTTTTTACACATATCTACCGGCTCTATAAACCTATTGACAATAATTGCATATATTATATATGGTTCTTCAGAAACATGTGTCCGATAAACGTTGATTGATTTACGACTGTTGCATATGTTTAATCTCACGATACAGCTATCTATATGTAATATCTTTGTAGGTATTAAAATTATGTACTGAACACACATTCTAGATTAACTATCTGTATTGTCCAGTGTGATTAGTTAGTTTATTCATCTGTGTTATTAGGTTATCTGGACACAACGCACAATACATTGACTATGCTTATAATGTCATCATCATATTAATGTCCAGGCATATCTCTCCATATATAATAAACTAGCGGACGCCCGAAACTTCGTCCGCGTGGGATTTAGTTTTTCACAAATCCCTCGGGAGCCATGGATTTTTTCGGGATAAAAAGTTCATGTGTCCAAATTTCAGCTAATTCGGTTCAGTAGTTGAGGCGTGAAAGAGTAACAAACATTCATATCATCAAAATCATCAGTTTTCACAAATCTCGGGAAACCATGGATTTTTTCGGGATAAAAAGTAGCCTATGTGTTAATCCAAAGTAAAATTTATTTTCATTTCAAATTTCAGCTAAATCACTTCAGTAGTAGCGGCGTTATAGAGTAACAAACATCCAAACATACATCCAAACATCCATACAAATCGCGTTTATAATATTAGTAGGATATAATATGGAGAGATGCTCCATGTATAAGAAATGTATAGAACTTAGATCCACTACGCTGTTCCAATGCAGGTTGGCGGGCTTAAAATGTATTAAGCTATTGCATTAAGCGGGGTTGCCGAATCAAGAAATTCCGTAACGAAAATAAATGTAACACCCAAGCCGTGCATCAAGTTAACATATTTCGACGTTGTCATATCGACTCAACTGGACAAGTGGTGTGAAAGTATGGGGCAAACTTATTAAACCAGAGTTAGTTTTCAGCTTCACGTAAATATTTTTTTTTTAATTTGTTTATTATTTTTGTTGTTATATTTAAGTTAATTTAATATCAAAGAAAAAAAATACCGCATAAATAAAATAAATAAACAATTATAATTGCATAAGTTGATAAATAAATGCTATGCAATAAATAGCTTTACCGCGGCAGTCAGAAGCATATAATATCAGAATCAGAATCATTTATTTGCAAGAAATACAATATTTAGTTAACTATACAAATGTTTAATTAACAAAATTAGAATTAAATCACATTAAGTTTAATATAAATATAATTACAACTATTTTTTTTTTATGTTTACTGAAATTTTTTCTTAGAAGAAAAAAAGACAGTACTTCATAGTCCATCCCAGAACCCAGAACCTCGTGATCTGAGCCACAAGCTAACCACTGAACCAAGGCAGTTAGATTAACTACGTGTATTGTCCAATATGATTAGTTTATCTGTGTTATTAGGTTATCTGGATATAACTCACAATACATTGCCTATGCATATTAATATCGTCTGTATGTTTATTATATTATGCATTTTATGCAAACAGTTCTGGGTTGTAACAACATCATAATCTTTAACAAATATGTATGTAGTAAAGTGATATTTTTTATTATTTATTTACATAATAACGTATGTTATTATTAGTGTCTATAAGTACTGAGCCGTGATAGCAACGTGAATATGACCCCTGCTTCCGATTCCGGAGGGTGGGTTCGAATCCAGTCCAGGGCATGCACTTTCAACTTTTCAGTTGTGTGCATTTTAAGAAATTAGATATCTCGTGTCTCAAACGGTGAAGGAAAACATCGTGAGGAAACCTGAATACCAGAAAATTTTCTTAATTCTCTGCCTGTCTAATTCTAAGAGGAGACTCGAGCTCAGCAGTTACCCGAATATGGGTTGATAACGATAAGTACTAATATCATAAAGATGTAAAGTTTGTCGTGTTTTAGCGGGGTAAACTCTGGATCTACTGAACCGATTTTAGAATTTCTTTGACCACTGAAAAGCTACGTTATTTGTGAGTGTCACAGGCTATATTTTATCCCCGTATTCTCACGGGACGGGAACTACGGTGGAACCGGCTGAATTAGTGTGATATTCATACTGTTATGTAAATAAACAACCATATTATGGTATTGTTCTAAACTGGTTTGACATTTATCATACCTATTGTATGGTGGCTCTACAAATGTATTCATAATAGCTCGAAGGTTAAGAGGTTGACAGGAAATAATCAAGTCTTAGGTTGTATTCCCACCTAATACAATTATTGTCTGACTTCTTTGGACAGGTTTTTTCTCTTTGTTGTAGAGAAGAGGGAAATATGTATTATTTTCATAATCATTACCATGACATCTACTATATAAAAATAAGTCGGGTTTTCCTTCCTGACGCTATAACTCCAGAACGCACGAACCGATTTCCACGGTTTTGCATTCGTTGGAAAGGTCTCAGGCTCCGTGAGGTTTATAGCAAAGAAAATTCAGGAAAAATTTCAACGTAAGGTAGAGGTAGGGTAGGGTACGGGTAGGGTAGGGGTAGGGTAGAGGTAGGGTAGGGGTAGGGTAGGGCATGGTAGGGTAGGGGTAGGGTAGGGTACGGGTAGGGTAGGGTAGGGTAGGGATAGGGTAGGTAGGGGTAGGGTTTACATCGAGTTTCACGCGAACGAAGTCGCGGGCATCCGCTAGTTTTGTATACATACATGTTTTTTTAAATTATAGTAAAAAAAAAGTTTCTTCTGCATCAGAATGCGAGAAATAGATAACTACGAGTAACCAAATACCGCTATTACCTATTAATAATAAACGCGAAAGTTTGTATGGGTTGATGAATGGAAATCTTTCAGACAAAAACTACGTAACGTATTAGACTTAAATTTTATTAACACACTAGCGGACGCCCGCGACTTCGTCCGCGTGAAACTCGATGTAAACTTTCAACTACCTCTACCCTACCCCTACCCTACCCTGTCCCTATCCTAACCCTACCCTACCCCTACCCTACGTTGAAATTTTTCCTGAATTTTCTTTGCTATAAACCTCACGGAGCCCGAGACCTTTCCAACGAATGCAAAACCGTGGAAATCGGTTCGTGCGTCAGGAAGGAAACCCCGACTTATTTTTATATAGTAGAAGAGAAGATAGGCTATTCGGGAAATCCATGGTTCCCGCGGGATTTGTGAAGTTGTGTTCACTAGTAAACAATAATTCTCTTTGAATTCTTGATTATGTTAACAATCGTAAATAATAAGGTAATTAATAAACAAGCATGCCGTCATAAGCTGTTAGATAAACTAACTGCGATCAACATCTTAAGACTCGATCGAGGTATTATGAGCCTTTTCGGAGAGTAGGTATCCTATAAAGTCTATCATTCTTATAATCCTTATCAGTTATAAAGATAGTAAGTGATAACGGTGTTGATGTTTTTTTTCTTTTATTGCATTTTATTCAATGGAACTAACGTCAGCTACACACGATCAAGTTTGCCGTAAAGTGCATCATGCTAACGTCATATCAAACTCAAAATTAATTTATTTCAATGAGGCTTTCTTTACAAGCACTTAAAAAAGTCAAGTTATGTCATGATTTAATGGTGATAACTGGAGTCGAAAACTTAAAATTAAAGGTACGAAACCAAACCAATAATCATATATGGATATTTTTTTTCACTGTCCACATTCCTACGCGCTCTTTTCACTGTTATGTATATTTGACCATCTATGTAACTGGCGTTAGAGATGTAGCAGTGAAAAAATAGCGAATTAATAACTATAACCATATGTCGATATTTTTTTCACTATCCACATCTTTACGAGCGTTGTATATTCGACTGTCTGTCGCCGGCGTTAGGGATGTAGACAGTAGCAAAATATTGAAACTATAACTATAACCATATTTCGACATTTTTATCCACACAGCACAACGTGCTGCAGACTTTACGGTAAACTTGAACGTGTGTGTCTGACTTTAAAGAACATGCTTCCATTTCTAAGGCATACAAAATACACTTATAAGTTACGTAACCAGCCAACCACGAAACAATATAATATATCACACACACGGCTTCTATTTTATTTAACTGTATTTTTCTGATTCGCTTGTTTGACATATTGAGATCTAGATCATATTATCTAACTATGCAAATGTTTTGTTTGGGAATTGCCATTCTTTGGCAGCATCAGAGGCTGTATAACCATGACGTAACCAAAAGATGCTTTAAGAAATCTATACTAATATTATAAAGAGGTCTGTGAGAAGAGAGAGAGAGTCTGTGAGTTTGTGATGTTATAGGGCAGGGGTGGCCAACTTGATTAGACCCAAGATCTCTTGTTTACTATTGAAACCCTGTACGATCTACCAATTACATAATGTGAGTACTTATTGCGTCTTTTGTAGCCAATTCATAGATATCACTTTGATCAATGGAATCATTAAACCGATGAATTGAACCAACTTCTCAAATCGCTAAAGCGAATTTCGAAGACTGCTACCACTGCTCTAATTTCTGTCGTTTACTTCTCAAAAATGAAGTTGTAGGTAGGTAGACGTTTTTTCATAAATGAACCTTGATATTTACAAGTTGTTGAAATTTTTTCTTCTCTATGTCAACTATCATATATTATAATTTTTATAAAAATTATACAAGATAATGCGTGAAGGAGTTGGTGATTACGTTGTGCAGTCTGGTCTACGTATTTATATTTTTTGCCTTGCGATCTACTGGACTAACAGTCGCGATCGACCGGTCGATCGCGATCGA
Organism: Bicyclus anynana; assembly: GCF_947172395.1. Lineage (NCBI taxonomy): Eukaryota > Metazoa > Arthropoda > Insecta > Lepidoptera > Nymphalidae > Bicyclus > Bicyclus anynana. The sequence continues at coordinate 12,209,094 of NC_069097.1, read as the reverse complement.
CCTGTTGGCCATCCCTGTTATAGGGGGTAATTTAAAATGTAGGAGGGGGTTTTAGCCGGTAAGATTCCGGCACTGCGCACACAGATCGACTGTCTAAATAGGTGTATGTTGCCCCTCAGTATACACTATGTACATCTAAAAAGTTAAAGGTGCGCAGAACTATGTTGCGCACAAAAAACGCTGTCATTCGTTCATCGAATTATACTGCCCATAATTTTTTCATACCGGGGGCTATATATGAAAAATCGTTTCTTATGGAGTAAACTCCAAAAAGTAACAATAAAAGTCACGATTTTGTTCCTCTGTTCCAAAAAGTGGCCAGACGAATAGATAGACAGCCACACAGTTAGTTTGTAGAATCGTGTAAATATTTTTTTAAGCCCTTGAAAAAAAACAGTTGTTCTGGAATCACAGACAGACACTAAAATTTTATTAATTTATGGATGCAAAGGATTATTTAGGCAACAAGATATCTGAATAATCATCATCATCTCCTTACCCTTATCCCACTTAAGTGGGGTCGGAAAAATATGTCAATCTTTTTCATTAGTCTCTATTATTCGTCAGATCATCATCCACTAATTTTACACACATGTCCTGTTTCACACAATCCAACCATCTCTTCTTTGGCCTTCCTCTCCTCTTATGTCCTTCCACTTGCACATTCAACATTTTTCTAGTAATATGACTTTCCTCCATACGCATTACAGATTATTCAGATAACAAGTTATCTGAATAATTAAATGAATAATGAGACCACGCGGATTATGTCATCGCCATAGGTCGATATTTCAATGATAAAGGGAGACTTACTGACGAGAAAAAGTAAGAGGACTTGCTCAATAGTAGAAATCGGATAGCGGGGTAATTGAATGAGGATTAGCTCCGACATTACGGAAAATCTTACCGTTGATATCGGCTGTGCGAGCTTCGAGGGCCATGAAGCCGATTTAATCGGCGATTTGTCTTATTTGCGGTTCCCCTGTCCAAGTTAATCCTTGTGCTATTAGATTTCACGAAGAAAATGAAATATCCAATAACATTTCTTTAATATACTTACTTCAAATTTAAGGTCCTGAATTCTATTCGGTTTTATCTTTTAACCGACTTTGAAAAATGTTTTAATTTGTCGTAATTGTTTTTTTTTGATTCCGATGTTCCGTGATTCTTTTTTTTATGAAAGGGGTATATATACTCTATTCTCCAAGTTGTCCCATGGTCTCTAGGACAGAATGTATCAGATTCACATGTGCATTTGGGTTACAGAGAAGTAAATAGAGAGATGGATGCTCTATGTTGCATAACGCATTCCCTTGAACGAAAGAAAAAAAGACGGAGGTTATGAAAAACAAAGTCTTCTTTACTACTTACTACTTTTACTGTTACTTTAACTTTACATGAAGAAACTGGCTGTTAGACTGCATCATCACTTACCATCAGGTGAGATTGTAGTCAAGGGCTAACTTGTAAAGAATAAAACACGGACTACATTCTGGCGAATATTTTCTTTGTCTTCATACCTAAATATAGTAGCAAAGCAATGTAGGAAATTATAATTATACATACTTTTATTGTTATAAAAACGTTACACGTGCTCTATCTCAACTCTCCGCACGTCTCGAGATAAACGGAGTCAATGTCATTTCTAGTTTACTAAGGTGACTAACTGATAAGGCTGGCGCACATAACAGCGTGTTAAGTGTCACAAATAGAACGCGGTGTGCGTTTAATTTAACGCGTAAACGTTGTTTTAAAACACGTCCAAATTACATCGTTGTGTATGTAACTTTACTCAGTTTAATTAGATGTAATTGCGTGTAAAACACGTTTGTTACGCGCGAAATATTCTAGGTAATCCTTACGCACCACTTTTACGTTGTAAAGTGTATTTTTACTATTTATACGTGGATAAAACTATACTATAGTAAACGCAGTGATGAAACCTTATTCCGCTATTTAATAGAAAACTAAAAGTATACTCGTAGGTAATGTTAATATTGCGGTGGAAAAAATACAATTCGTACATAGTGTTATTGCTCTTTCAGTTGATGAATGGGATGAGAGATTATTGTGAGACTTGCATAGCACATATATTACTAGATATTATTAGATCGAAAAAAAGACATGATACAAGTGAGATGATAACAGTTTTACTATACCTAACTGCTAGCTGTCACACGTAATGTGGAATTGCGAATCACGCATGCGGAAACCGTGCGGTTTCCGCACGCCCTTGCACAGAACATATTTTGAAATATTCCTAGTGTGTTGAGGTTTCTTCCAACCGTCGATTCTTACGCTGCGCATCCCGCATACCGCGATACGCAGTCACTTAGGATTAGCGCCTACTCAGTGTTCATAACGAACGTGCTCAAATGTGCGCTAACCTTAACGCTTAATTGCGTTACAGACATTATTTTCACGTAAAACGTTCTGCACGGGTAAGAGCGTGCAACCTAGTTGCATATAATCAAATTGATTAAATGGTGTATAGCCTACGCTCGGCCGCCATTGAGGCAGCCGCGGCGGTGTTAATGACCCATCAGACGCCCAGACTCATCGTAATGTATCGAGACACTTCGACTAAAAGAGGACATTCGCACGCTTTTGTCTTCGTTTTGAAATGTTAATGCTAGCCACTCACCATCTAAGTCAAAGTCAAAAGTCAAAATTCATTTATTTCAAAAAGGCTTAGTTTACAAGCTCTTTCGAAACGTCGGGTATTAAACTAAAGATAATGGTGATAATAATCATTTGAAAACTTAAAATTAAATTTACGAGGGTTCCAAACGCGCCTTGGTCCGAGAAGAGCCCACAACAAACTCAGCCAGGTAGTAAGTTTACGTGCCTGCACCGTAAGCCCCCATTTGCACGAGCGTTTTTTTTAACGGGCGTTAAAAAAGCGTTAAAATATAGTATGAAGTTAAATGAAGGTCTATTTCCAACGCCCAAAATTGAAAATGCAAACAACGCTTTAGAAATACGCGTCGCGTTTTTAAAACGCTGATGTGTGAAAATATACTTGGGTATGCATTTGTTCTATTTGAACGCTTTTTTAAGGTCCGTTAAAAAAGGCTCAGCAGTGAGCCGAATTTGTTGTGATGATGAATTGATGAGTGGTATTAGGTACGAAGTACTATGCTAAGGGTGTTTGTGTATTGCGTAAAAGATAGGTATGTGCATAAAAAAACAGTTTCTTTGAAATCTTTCGTTAGATCAAAGAGAAATCGGTGAAGGAAAAACATCAGTAGGAAACCTGCATACCTGAGAATTAGGTATGTGAAGTCTGCCAATCCGCATTTTGTCAGCTCTTATCATTTTGAGAGGAGACTCGTGCTTAACACTGAGCCGAATATGGGTTGTTATATACTGCTACTATGAGAAATCTGACAAGTCTGTCTTTTTTAAAAGTTGTATTTCTAATATACCTACACAAGTACCTATCTACCTACTTATAACTACTATGAATTGTTAGTACCGTAAACGATAATGAAGTTTAATCAAGTTCGCTTTTGATTTGATATCGTGTTAACTCTCGTCCCCAACTTAATCATCGTGTCTAAGATTAATTAAAGCCCTTTGATCCTAAATTAACCGTGTACCGTAAATCTTGTTAGCAATTAACTATAATTTTCTTAGTGCCGATTTTAATTAGTGAACAAGAAGACACTTGATACTAGATGTAAAACAATCCCAATTAACTTAGCACTAAGAGAACCTCGCGGTTTCATCCGCGTAGCTCCCATGCCCAGCCAGTGATGTATTAATTTAAATAGTTTAAACAGTTTAAATTGCAAAATTGCTGTAGTTCTTTCAGAAACGGCTTTAATTAAAACACGACACTTAATTGGCACCGCCTTCAAACTGAACAGAAGGTCAATAAGGAAGGAAGGGAAATAAGCAATTAGCTGAAACGTTATTTTCTTATGACCTAGGTTCTACAATCCCAACTTTGAAAGTACTACCTTAAGTCACATACAAAATTTCATTTCCCCTATAACAACACGAAGTATGAATACCTATTTAAAACAACTGGGTAGAAAGTTCTCATCAATACAAATTTATCAAGCCCAAACACAAGGTAGTTACTGTGAACCGTCGTGGAGTTCCCTTTACTGTACTTGCTCCTCATCACCAGACCTATAATGCAGTCACAAGCCATCTAGATGGAAATTTTTAACTATACAAATTTATCAAGCCCAAACACAAGGTAGCTTCTGTGAACCGTCCAAGAGTTCCCTTAGCTGTCCTTCGTCTGCATCACCAGACTCCTAATGCAGTCATGACCCATCTAGGTGGAAAGATCTCATCAATATAAATTAGTCAAGCCCAAATACAAGCTAGCTTCTGTGCATTGTTGAGGAGTTCCATTTACTGTTCGTCATCTCCATCATCAGACCCCTAATGACAGTCACTATCTAGATGTATAGTTCTCATCAATACACATTAATCAACCCAAAACACGAGATAATTGCTGTAAAGCTTTGAGCGTTTAAGATACTTGACGGAAAAGCTAAGCACTACGAGTAGTCGTCTCTACGATTTTCGAAAATTCCACTCGATTTCTCCAGGATGCCATCATCAGATCTGAAAAAAATGGGACCACCTTGGAAGTATACGCTTCCAAACAAAAACAGAATTTTCAAAATCGGTCCATAAATGACGGAAATATCGTTGAACATAGATACGTAAAAATAAATATACATATAGCAGAACGTATAACCTCCACCTATCCCTCCTCCTAGAGAAAAGTGGAAAAAGAAAGGAATTAATCTGTAGGTATATAATTCGTGATAAACTAATTAGGACTAATTCCCATCCTCCCCGTAAAGTGCGCTTCTGTGAAATGGCTTAAGTATCATTCTTACACTTAAACCATTTCGCAGAAGCGTACTTTACGGGGTGGATGGCAACAATGGAACAAAGGCCAACGCGCCTTGATACACACTTCGTGGTCCCCGATAAGTTAAACAGCATTGTTTCTGCTATTTTGCGTGCGACAGCTTATATTGTATGTGTGTAAAAATAATGTGGCAGACATTATTTTTACACGTGCTAATTCCCTTTGTTTCGACTTGGAAGAAACTGGTTTACTTAGCTACAGGAATTCGCATTGTTTTTACTATTATCTCTAACTGAACGTTGATCTATATTCTGCAAAATTGTTGTTCGTATTTTATAAACAACTTCAAGATTATTTACTAGCAGACGCCCCGCGGTTTTACACGTGAATTCATCGTTCCTGTGGGATTACGAGGATAAAATATAGCCTATGACACTCACAAATAACGTAGCCTTCTAATGATAAAAGAATTATCAAAATCTGTTTTGTTGATCCAGCTATTACCCCCTGCAAACTTCACCTCTTTGTAATATTAAAATAGTCTACATCTGACTCGGTTAACTTCCACTCAATAATTTAACGCATTAGGGCTTTTCCTATATATTTTTTAATTATTATAACTAGTATTAGTATTTTTTTAATTATAACTACCCCTGTATTAGAACAAACAGCGCTTCATGTTTAAATTGTATGAGTAAAATCGTGTATTTTGTAAATTTCAGATACCGCAACGCCTTGAAGCCTACCTCCCAAGCCTTAGCCTGTATTCATCACTGCCAATGATTCCGCCCGTAAGGCGCTAGATGTCGCCATGCTAGACAAGACTCGTAGACGTAATAGCCTTCGAAGCAATAGACCAATCGCAGACAGTAGTACGTGACACAGTCTGAAGTCGGAAGACGAAATGAGCCAATCAGCGGACGAGGCCCGCGCGGCCAGGATACAAAGATACAAGGAAGAGCGGAGGGTGCAGCTCATCGCTAGAACAGCCACTTTGTTCTCCGCTAACGTTACTGAAAGGTAAATGCTTTTTTATTACATAACTAGCAGACGACACGCGGTATCTCCCGCATAGTTTCTGTTCCCGTTAAAATATGAGGATAAAATATAGCCTGTGTCACAGACGAATAACGTGGCTTTATAGTGGTAAAAGAATTTTTAAAATCGGTTCACAAGATCCAGAGATTACACCATACAATCTTCATAGATGATATAAGGGTGGCGTATGGCATCAAATGCCGTTTAAATTATCGTTTGGAAATCACATTTTTTGTCGATTTTATAGTCAAAAGCAAACTGTTAATTTGTGCAATAAAACCAGTAGAAATACATTGCACGTTTTTAATGAAGGGTCAATGGTTGAACGTGTATATACTCGTAGCTTATTAGTAACGGTATACTAAATATAATATAAATACGAAATATTTTACCCCTGACAATTTTAATGTTAAATTTCATGCATAAAGCAACTAAATTCCCAAACTAACGACTGCAATTTCGCCTTTATAACATTAGTATAGGTTACCAAAGTAGCAATTCCTCTTGAAACTTTGATTTCTTACTCTTTACTTAATCTTGGAGACAGTCCATAGAGTGGCATTATTGATCTATACTAAATGTTTATTTCTGTCTCATTTCAGGCGTCCAAAGAAAGCAGCTCGGTCACCTTTAGAAGATACTGTCACAAACCTGAAGTCTTCCTCAGAGTTAAACCTGAATACAGCCTCAACATCAGTGCCTATACGAACCACGCGAACTTCACGCTTGAGAGCTGCCGCAGCCAATAGTTCAGAATCTTGCCAGTTGACAAAGAAAACAAACAGAAGTTCGTCTGTTCAAAATTTATTAGAAGATGAAAAAAATAAAACGCAAAAAACCGCTAAAATTATAGATAGAGATAAAACGCGAACAAATTCTAATAGAAGGCAAAGTCACGAGAAAGAAAATTTAAAAAGCGCGTCGACTACTTGCTTTCCAGAGAAAGATAATGGTGCTATTAGGTCGAAACTTAAACATTCCAATAATAAAAGTAATTTAGAAAAAGACAAAATTAATTTAGTCATTAGTCCTAAAGGGAAAAGCGTTGACGAAAAGAATAGTTCAAAGAAAGAAGACAAGAAAACGAGAGTTAGTGTGACTGAAGCAATTAAAATAGATAGTTTAACGGATGACGATAAGAGTATTGACGTTGATGACATATTGAATGATATACTTGGTAATAAAAGTAATTCCAATAGTTTGGAGAGAGAAAGGTTTGATGTTTTATACAACGACTTGATTGACGATAATAAAGTTAAAATTGAAGTTAACGACGTTCCTGTGCAGAACAATGTGGCTCAGGAGAAAGAGCTCAAGATTAGTCACAAAAATTCATACATTCCTATTAAAGAATCGATAGCTGTTAGTAGAACTGATGATCCGGTGAAAGTGGAAACTTGTGTTGTGCCAAAAAATGTGAAAACTGAAGTGGGGTTGTTGGGTGCAGTGTGTGTTCGTAAAGTAGAAAGGTTTAGTGAGTTGCTCAGTAATCTATGTTCGCCGCGCGAAGCCGATATATTGTTCGAGGACATTCTTGTTGAAAACGGGATTGATGGTGTTAACACTCCGGTGAGTATAGAGCATCATCATCAAAATATAGTAGGCCAATTCAGTAGTATAATGTAGAGAATATTGACAAAAAAAAATCGTGGCTGCTTAAAACCTCTCAAAATCACTTAAGATCTTAAAAGAATCCAAATAATCAGTACCTTTCATAGGAAATGGTCGCTTAAGTTAAGCAATACTTAGTTTAGCTTTATGACTTTTTCGGGGATTATAAAAATGGTTACTGTTATAAAATAGGTCAATAACAAGCAAGATTACATTTATTCTCTCAGATATGACGGATGTGTGTAACAGATGACGGAGTGATAAATATTTTGTCTTAGTATTTCGTGGACAATATTTATTTGTTCAAGTTTGAATCCCAAAAAAGATTAGATATTAGATTATATCTTCCCAAGCAAGGGAAGAATTCTATGATTTTTGCATAACTACAATACAACACAACACAAAAAGAGACTCAGAAATCCAACGAAATGTTTTCGTTTATTCTTGGTGCAAAATAAACTTTAATGTTTATTTCGTTTAGGATAATGATTACAATTCAAAAATTCAAAATTCAAATTCAAAAACTTCGTACGTTAAAAGTACATTGTTCTTATTTTTTAATAAGACTCTTGGTATTTCGCCTTTAAACCAATCTAATCATTTTTGTGTGTTTTCAAGTTTTTGTACTAAAATACTTACTGCGTTGATAGATGGTTTGTCTTAACATGAGATTTGGTCGAGGGGATATTACGAGTATTGTATAAATAATTAATTTTGTCTCTGAATAATGGCTAAAATCCCATTTCCCAATCATAATAACAAACAAGCTATTAATTACTTAAACTTTTCTTCTCTGATACTTTCGTGAAAGTTTCTTTGTTTATCGAATATTTCCTAATAATAGTTTGCTCAAATAAGATCAATACAAGTAAATTACTTGTTGTTGTCTCGGATCGCTTTGACTTGGACAGAAAATCGATACGCGTGGGTGGTATCGTAAACATTGGTTAATGTTAATTCCCAATAATCTTTTGATGCCTAGAGTATCGTCTTACCAACAGAGGCGTAGTGAATAGTACATATATCTATCTAATATTCTATTTAAACGATCAATATATATTACAGGGGCATTGTACGTGAAGCGGGCAATGACAATTAATTTATAGTTTTACTAATCTATACGAGTATATATATAAATAAATCCATATTTCCCTTGGTCACGTCATCAAACGGCTGGACCGATTTCACAACTTTTCTTTCGATGTGTTTGTTATTGTCAGGAGAAGGTTCTTATGACAGAAAAAAATTAAAAAAGGGTAGGTAGTAGGTAGTAGGCTAAGTTATAAATGGAACCTTGAAGCAGAATACTATGCTACTTTTTCTTTTATGCCGAAAACATCTATGGTTTCCTGGGGGATTTGTGAGAACGAGCCGTTTGATAATTATATATGAACAGCTGAGACTAGCTCGGATTTTTATAACGATTTTGGAGAAAATCATATTTATTACATACGTTATACGTTACTGTCTAAATTGTTGTGATGGTCTCATATAACGCCTACTCGTATTACAGTCTGATTCACAAGAGTAAGAGCTCTTTTTGGTAACTTTTTAGGAGTCACGGAAAAATATCAGCAAGGCATTCGATTCTGAAGAAAATTAT